>NC_030433.2:22471398-22658898 GCF_001660625.3 Ictalurus punctatus
GTTCCAGTGATTTGTGCTTGCCCAAAGGTTTTTATGCTGTTTAATGCTCGATTCTGACCGGTCAGAAGGTCCTCATTAACTTTGGGGGAGGGGGGGAGGGGCATTTACCATCCAATGATCATAGCATGTTACAGTCATGACAAAACTTTACAGATTTACTCAAATTAATTTAAAGCCTGAAGTTTAAACATCATACCTCTGACCACGTACGGTTTCACGACTTGAGCCACAGGTTCATCTTTGGCCTGTAATTAAAGAAACGCACGGATTAGAAGTAGAACAACGTTAAACAATACATTACGCGGAAGCAAAGAAAACCCCTCGGGTGTAAAATAATAATAATAATAATAATAATAATAATAATAATAATACGTAAACACATTCTCACCTTGCTCGTGATGGGAAGTAATCCTTTGGTTCCGAACGTCAGGCCCATTTCCTGCATGTTCCGCTTGGCTGATTTCTTGATATCCCAAGCTTTCCGGATCTGAGCGCTTAGAGAGACAAAAACAAAAACGATTACGGCCACGTCAATAAACTGGAAAACGCATCGTTTCCTCTGCGCTTTGGCCTTCCGACCACACGCTTTTCCGAAAACGCTCCGCCGAGTGGATCAAATTTGAAAACGCCGTATTCGGGTCGTAGCGGACGGAGAGAACGGAGGTATTCAAAAACCATGACGTAGTTTTAGTCGTGTGATTGGAGGATGTCGTACTGCGGTTGTTGTTGTAGTCTGCTGTCCAGTTCGATAGCGTCGTTAAAGGTTAACGCCACTTTGTACGGAGTAAAGAGACGGAAACGACGCAGGCCAAAGCTCCTCACGTTTTTACACGTGCGGTACAGGGACGCGAGCTTTTTCAGACGTTTTGTCCATCGGTATCAGTAAGAGTCCGACACAAAAAGAGCTCTCGTTAAGTCTCTTCTTTACTTCCTGTTTCAGAAAGAAAATCATCAACGTAGGAATCAAAGCGAAGGGGAACAGTGTGTGGGAAGACACGCCTAGCAGAGTGCTAATGAGGAGCAAGACACAAACGGACATAAACGTACTTGAGAGCGTTTAATCGGATGAATCATCGAGAACGTTTGTTTTGTTTTGCTTTTCCTCAGAAGCGACAAACTATACAACCAAAAGAAGATTATCTCGAAATCTATTCTTTGAAAACTCAGACATATTAAATCAACTGTGTCCGATCTGGTTTTTAATAATAAAGAGAAATACATACACACTCACACACTCACACACACACATACATACATACATACATATATATATATATATATATATTTTTTTAAGAAAAGATGATAGTACCTGCGATATCACTGAGAATAATATCGTGACATAATTGATCAGGATATCGACATTACCGATCATATCGTCCAGCCCTAAGTAGCTCAAATACAAAGCGGCGTATTTCGAAATTTCAAATCCGAGCAAACATTTACATTTTTTATAAGAATTACAAACATGACTACTGAAAGATTTGTTGTTGTTGTTTTTAATCGAGCAAGTTATCAAAACAACCGCTAAATTAGCTAGCTAGCTTAGCCGGAGTGTCACACACATAATTTTGGTCTCACCATTCAATCCTCGGCCTGTACTTGTTGATCATCTTCTTTTGTAACTTCTTTCTGTCCGCGTTGTAATTAAACGTGTTCCGTTTACTTGCTTTTTTACCCATCGCTGCTGCACGCTCTCCACAAACACTAACACACGTGTAGCTTTCAGAGCTTGTTCCTAACCAAGCGGAAATGCTTTTTAACCAACTCCAATACCAAATACCTGCCTGCTCCCTACACAAGTGCCCTACATAGGCTGTGAAAGAAAATGGCGTCTACGCCCTACGCAGTGCTACATGAAGTGATTTGACGCCGGTGCAAGGTCTTCTTCTTGCGTTATAAGTGATGTGCACTTTGCTGGAGCGCCCCCTACGGCCGGAGGAAAAAAGCGCTACGACTGCATAAGAGGACAATGATAATCATCATCATCATCATCATCATCATACTTTTTTACTCAGGTACTGTGATGCATAAATTTAGCAAATACCCAATAAGAAACATAGAAGACAAATCAGTTTATTTTAAACAACAAGATATTTAATGTGTTAGGTTTCACACGTGATATTTCAAAATAAAAATGGACAAGTGTGGATCAAATAATAATAGAGATTTCTGTGTATCCTGGTGTCGGGGCAGCTTGTGGACTCATCTGAGTCGTAATATTTCGAATATTTTGTCAAATATTTAGTTATTATATTTAGTAGAGTTACAGTCCTACTACTTATACCTCTAGTAAATATAATAACTACATTTTATTATATATATATATATATATATATATATATATATATATATATATATATATATATATATATATATATATATATATAATACATATATTTATTAAATATTTGAAAGTAGTAGTAGTGGTAGGAGCAGAAGGATTAATAATAGTAGTCGGAGTAGGAGTAGTAGTGGTAGGAGGAGTAGAAATAATAGTAGTAGTAGTAGTGGTAGGAGGAGGAGGAGGAGCAGTAATAGTAGTAGTAATAGTAGCAGTGGCAGTAGTAGTAGTATTGGTATTAGTGGTAGTAGCAGTAACGGTGGTAGCAGTAATAATAGAGAGGGTATGAGTAGTAAGGGAGGCAGTAGTGGTGGTGGTGGAAGTAGCAGTAGTAGGAGGAGTAGTAACAGTGGTGGTAGTAACAGTAGTGGTGGTGCTAGAGATCATAGCAGGAGGAGGAGCAAGAAGTGTAATAGTAGTAGCAGTAGTAATAATAGTAGGAGAAGAAGTAGTAGAGGCAGTTAGTAGGAGGAGTGGTGATTGTATTGCTGTAAATTGCCGTGTAAGTGAAATTGTAGTCGCTCTGTATGTAAAAACGGGCATACAAATAAAAAAATAAAAAGAAATCATGAAATCACCAGGTGTAATATTAGCTCTGCACCTCAAGATGGGGCTGTTGTTTAAAACAAATAAACAAAACAAATAATAACCACACACACCACGTGTATATCAATAGTTTACACTTTTATTCACATAACCTACAATCAACACCACTAACAGTGCGTGCAGGTCTTAATCCCCACCACCACCAGTACCACCACCACCAGCATCACTACCACCACCACCACCACCACCAGCATCACTACCACCAGCACCAGCACCACTACCACCACCACCACCAGCACCACCACCAGCACCACTACCACCAGTACCATCACCATCACCACCACCACTACCACCACTACCACCAGTACCATCAGCATCACTACCACCACCACCAGCACCACTACCACCAGTACCATCACCAGCACCACCACCACTACCACCAGTACCATCAGCATCACTACCACCACCAGCAGCACCACCACCAGGATCACTACCACCAGCAGCAGCAGCACCACCACCACCAGCATCAATACCACCACCGCCAGCACCAGCAGCGGTGTGTATCAAATCCCAACACAGTGCCTTCATCACCTTCGGTCTGGAAATACTGTAAGGAAATATGAATCCGGAGAATCTGTTCGATCATAAGCACTGATAGATTTCAGAACAACCCCTTTCATCATCCTCCTCCTCCTCCTCACCAGGTTTAAAAAAAAAAAAAAGAAGGAAAAGGAAAGAGCAAAACCGAGCGGAGAGGAGAGTCACTCAGGGTTAGACAGTTCTACCGAGTGGAATAAAGTTGGTTTGACGTTGGACGTTCGATATTCGCAGATATGTGGAAATTAAGGGACCGTCTCTAAAGATACATACGACATTGTTATACACGTTTCTAACTTCAATAGCATTTGAAGGGAATGACTTACAGTCATATAACCAACTGTAAAGTGTTCTTCTAGGTGTCACGTATGAGGCACACCTTTTAGATCTTTGATATTTATCAAAATAAGCTATTAAATCGCATTTAAATTAGACATGAATTTCACTACCGAATGGGCTCATACACAAAATATACCATTTTTTAAAGCTCAATAGCATTTGAAGGGAATGATGTACAGTCACAAAACCAACTGGAAAGTGTTCGACTAGGTGTCAGGTATGACGAACACCTTTTAGATTTTTGATATTTAACCCTACAATACATGAACCATAAAAAACCTTCACAAATGCATAAAGGAGGTTAAAATGGTCCGTACTGGATTGAATGGTTTTCTTCAAAAAATAGACATCCTATTAATGAAATAATTAAAAGCAATGATGATCCACGAATATTTTCATATTTCAAACATTTTTATTTGTTTTCTTTTCATTTATTAACGTACATGTCTAGTTTGTGGATGGGAGCCAAAGGAATTCAAAATGATTTACATAGGCAGCACTTCCAGTCAACCTTTTGAGCCCTTTTAAACTGCTTCGCTGACAAAGAAAGGCATGCCACATGAAACCCCGTCTTGCAGCAGTGACATTCAATCTGAAAAATGATCATAGTAATCTTATCAAATCGCTCAGTAATCAATTAGTTTCTCTCTCACTCTCTCACCCTCTCTCTCAGTCTCTCTCTTTCATTCACTCACTCTCTTACACACACAACACACACTCGTAAACAAAATGGTGTGCCCATAAAAATGGTATAACCATTGCTACATTACCCACCCAAAATGTTTTTGCACCACCACCCGGGGATTTTGAGGCAGCACATAATGAGCAGTAGTGTCCCCTCTTGAATACTGAAAACATGCAGTTATATGTTCGCTCTGTTGGCAAATGGTACATACTGTAAATAGCATTACCATATGTCTACTACTTAATACTAATACTTAGTATGATGTTACAACATGTGTGGTTTTTCTGTGATCAAAATCTACACTTTATACCATAGTCTAAATGACAGGCGTTTTTGTACAAGTAATAAATTACCTGCGGCTTTCAGAAGCTCCTCTGCCATTGTCAGTCGCAGATGTTCCATGCGCTCCTTGGATGAGTTTATGGTCAAACGGCAAGGGATATTTGGAAACGCCATCTACATAAGACAAGATAAGGTAGTGTTTTTTTTTTATTGTCCGTGGGAGATGGTTTCACCACAGTAGCCAGTAGTACAAACAAACAAAACACATACAGGAGGGATAGAACAGAATTTATTCAAAATATATTTCTAAATTTTTACATTTTCAAGATGATACTGGAGAGCGCTGACAGTTTGGTCCAAAATCGAATTTTTTGTTTAATTTATTAACGATCCGGTAATAGAAAAGGACACAAGGACACATCATATCATTCACCGTTCAATACCCTGTGACAAGAAAACACATCAAAAAGAAGTGGGCCTCTTCACACAGTCACGCTTTTTATTTTTTTTCTTCTAATTTGTAACCCATCTTTTTAGGTACAGTTTATAACAAGCTAAAAATATTACTGAAATTTAGTCGCTGCATGCATGGATTTTGCTTCTTTATCATGTCCTGCTGGGTCTACCACAAACATCTGGCTGGATGCCGCATGGAGATACTGTGCAAGATAAAAAAAAAATTAAAAAAACAGATGAACCTAGAATGAAACTACAAAACAAAGTTTTGTAGAAAAACTTTGAGGTTGGTTTGAAAAAGTCTGGCCTGAAAGTTAAAATTATGGATGGATGGATGGATGGATGGATGGATTAATGAATTCATTCATTCATTCATACATTCAACTATTCTAGACTCTTGTGTGTGGTGAAAAGCATATGGCCTTGTACGGGTTAGTCCATCCATCCATCTTCTATACCGCTTATCCTTTTCAGGGTCACGGGGAAATCTGGAGCCTATCCCAGGGAGCATCGAGTACAAGGCGGGGTACACCCTGGACAGGGTGCCAATCCATCGCAGGGCACACAATCACATACACACTCGCACACCCATTCATACACTACGGACACTTTAGACACGCCGATCCGCCTACCGTGCATGTCTTTGGACTGGGGGAGGAAACCGGAGCACCCGGAGGAAACCCCCGCAGCGACGGGTCAGTTTATATTTGAATTTTGACGGCTTGATGGTTGACTATTGAGAACCACCTCTCCACATTTCAATTTGTTTCCCTTGTTTTTATTTCTTTAGTATTCTCTTTGGAGAATCTGCTCAAGTCCCCAGCAATATGCCACTCCAAAAGGGGGGGGGGGGGGGGGGGGGGGGGGGGGAGTGTCCGTAAATATCACAAATCTAAAGGGTGTGCCTCATACCTGACACCTAGTTGAACACTTTCCAGTTGGGTAATATGACTGTAAGTCACTCCCTTCGAATGCTATTGAAGTTAGAAACGTGTATAACAATGTCGTATGTAACTTTACAGACGGTCCCTTGATTTCCGCATTTCCGCGAATATCGAACGTCCAACGTCAAACCAACTTTATTCCAGTGTTCTACCGTGGGGAGGAGTCAGGGAGGACACACACACACACACACACACACACTCTCTCTCTCTCTCTCTCTCTCACACACACACACACACACACTCTCACTCACTCACACACATTCACACACTCACACACTCAGTGCCAACCCGGCTACGAGGTTGGGCCTGCGGTGCCCTGCTGCAACCCAGGACTAAAAAGACACCATGGAGCTGGAGAACATCGTGGCCAACACCGTGCTGCTGAAGGCGAGAGAAGGTAGGATGAGCTCCGGCCATTTCGACACTTTTCCCCCACTCAAGTATACACGGCAGCAGGGCTTCCCTCTTCCTCGGAAACAGCTGCAACCATAAAGCTTGCAAACCTTATTTATTTATTTATTAAATTTCCCGTACGATACTTAAAAAAAAGTGTCAGGATTCCATTTCGGGGTTAATTCTTTACAAATAACAACACGCACTACCGCACTAACCTTGGAGAGAGAGAGAGAGAGAGAGAGAGAGAGAAATGCACCAGGAAAAGAGAAAGCCTGGGCTACGTCCGAGCTCCGCATCCTAGCGCACTAAAGAGTATGCGCGCTCATTAGAATACGTACTCTTTTGTTGTTGTTGTTGTTGTTGTTGTTGTTAGTGCGCTAGTATGTAGTATGTAGTATGTATGCCGTCTCGGTCGTCTCCGCTGTCAGTCACACCGCAGCGAGCTGTCACAGTACAAACCTACTCAATCCTCCATTAAACACAAAGGCCCTTTTTATGAGGCTTTCTTACAAGCGTGTAAGATTAACATAGCTAGTATATAAGACGTAACACGTAATAAACACACCTTTAGGCTGTTTAGAGAAAGCTAGCATGGACGAGAAGACAGAATCACGTCCATGATAGATAGCTTGAAAAGCCTGTGTGTGTGTGTGTGTACTGTATGTATATGTTATTACAGACGCCGTGTTTTTAGTCAGATATTACATTCGTCAGTACAAATGTACATCGTCAGACATGTCCTCATGACATTTAGGTTCTTCCCGTCATTGTGTGAAATGAATGAAAATAATGAATTAAACGTTTGTTGTTTTACAAAAATAGCGGCGGTTATTTTCTGTCTGTGCTGCTGTATGGTTATGCTAATAGTAGTAGCATGCTAACTGTAACTACTACTGGGGTTTTTATATATATATATATGTATATAAATCTTTACGGGTTTTTTTATTTTTATTTTAAAAAAAATCTTTTCTCAGGCCTCAAATAAGTCATGACATTTCGCTTTCAGTTTTTATATTTATTTATTTTACTATGAGTAGTTTTGGCTGAATTAAACCTTTAAGCTAAATGCTTCCTTTAAAAGAGTAAACCGCTAACAAGACGAGGCTGTAATGTTAGCTAGCAAAACATATAATGCTAGATATAAAGGCACACGCAAGCAGAAGTTCATTATCGCTTCCTGCTTTAGCCTTCAGAAAGTGTGTGTGTGTGTGTGTGTGTGTGTGAGAGAGAGAGAGAGAGAGAGAGAGAGAGAGAGTTTATATCTTACTGAGGACCACTAAAAGGCTAGAACGCTAGACAGTTCTAACCGTGTGAGGACATTTTACGAGGAAAACTGAATTTTATTTATTATATGTCTTTGTTTTTTTAACAAAATATCCAATTAAAAAACAACTAAAAGAGTCATTTAAAAAATATTAGTTACTAAGGTTAAGGTGAGGGGATAGATTTAGGTTGTAGAGCAGCATTAGCTGCATTAATAGTTAGGTCCTCACAAAACAGTCCTCACAAGAACAATAAGATTTGTGTGTGTGTGTGTCTTTGTGTGTGTGTGTGTTCCCCCTTCATCTGCTTGCATCACATCCTCTTATTTAACACCTATTCAAGTAAGAACATGAGCAACATCTGAAACCAAATAGGTCAGGGGTTAGGATTAGGTTAGGGTTTCCTAACTAAAATTTGTGATGATTCAGCTATGTAAAAAAAAAAAAAATCTTGCTTACAAAGGACCAACATTTTAATTCTTAACTATTAATGATTAGTTCGTGGCTATAAATAAGACAAATCGATTTGAAGTGCTTCACGCGATCACGTTCGACCAGCGCCATGACTAGCGTTTTGAACTTGGAAGTGTAGAATAAACAATCGTCTTTAAACACACTGTTTTTGTCGTCAGCTTTTTTTCTTTTGAACAAATCATGTTGTTTCGACACTATTCAGACCAGAGACGGTAAACAAGTGAATACGTGAACTGTGAAAACTTTTTTTTCTTGATGAGCTACCTTCAGCTAAATAATTTACATATATGCATGTGATTGGCTGCAGAAGTGGATCTGCTATAAAGCACTCAATGGATCACATTTTTTTAAAAACTAGGGTCGCTGATCAAAAGTGCTTGGTTCGAGACGCCGCTGGGTTGGCATTAGGAACTGAAAAGGATTAAAAATGTAATAATTGTACAATTTTAAACGTTCTGTACAGAATTTTAACCTCAGATCAGCTGCATGTACTATCTCTTTAAAAAAAAAAAAAAAAAAATATATATATATATATATATATATATATATATATATATATATATATACCTGTGATATCTCAGAAAAGCGTAATGTGACATAATTTATAATTATGCTGATATTTTATCATCATATCACCCTGCCCTAGCCTACAACCAGGCCACACTCCACCAGTTGACAACCCCTGGAATAACTGGTGCACTTTTTTTTCTGGATTGTTCCTTCATTCTTTCCCTAATTTGGTCTTTCCAATTTGAATCCACAATCACAGGATAAAGGCTAACACGTGCTTTCTCTGAGACTCATGAAGCCAGCCAACCGTATCTTTCCAAAGTGTTCCACATGCTGTGTAACGCACTGTTGAGGAAACTGCTGTCCGCCCTCTTCCGCATACACGAGTTCATAGACTTTTACGATTAACTAGTATTGATTTGATTTTGCTCTATTGGCTCCCGGCCGCGTACGACTGTAGCATCTTCAGGATTCGAACTTGCGATCTCCGCTTTTTCTGTTGCTTTATCTCTCGATTTCTAGCCACTCATTAGGATCATTGCTAATGCATGCCATATTGCGTTCCTAATAACCAGGGGATTGATTTGTGGAGGCAGAAGAGTAGCGATCCTTCTGTTAAAAAAAACTTCTGAAGTGATCCGTCTAATAACCAAACTAACCAAATGTCCAGAGTTCACAGAACCGGAAACGTGAACATTTCTAAGCTGGGTGTTTATCTTAATGATTAATCATGCTATGCCATGTTATTTAACATATTAAATCGCTATGCCGGTTGATTTTCCTGTTCGGTGAGATTCTGATGTCTGATAGGGTCACATGATTTAGTAATTTCCTCTTGCAAAGTATACAATAAAATAAAATAAGGGATGTAAAAAAATCCCTCCAGATTTTGTCCGACATTTGAACCCATCACTATCCCGTTTGTTGGTTTGTGAATAATTTCACCACTGATGATTGGATTGTTTTAAAAAGATTTTCACATGGTCATATACAACGCCATTTCTTGTATGAATACCAGACGGAACTTGTTTGGCTTTGTCTACCAGACCCGGTATTGAGACTCTGTCCTGTTTAAATCTAATGTCTTAGCATGCGTAAATGGCCCGTGTTATTTGCATTACTGTCCACACTTTCCATAATGAAACAAGCTCGTGTTTTGTTGCCGGTATCATTGACGTATCTCGGATGCCGACCATATTTTTTGAATTGCAAACGTCGCACGGCACGGCATGGCATGTTCGTCCTGCGGATTTTCTTAACACTTCACTTGCATGTGGATGGTTCATTTTTGATCTTTTTCTTTATCTTGCTCCTAATTTTTCAGGTTAATGCTGCCAGATATAGACAAAGGGATCGTGATATATTGGGAGTCCTGGATTCAACCATGATTGGTGTGCCATCATTAATCTGACCAAAAATATTTGTTTGTCGTATCATGTGAATCCAGTGATTCATCAGACACCCACAAAACACTCATCAGGAACATCTGAGATGCTCACAGCACATAATGAAAACATTTTATGATTGGTTAGAGGGGTTATTTGCATATTGTATCCTTCTGTGAAGATTAATATTGCAATAATGATTCGAGTAATAAGGGATTATGTGCGGTTTGCAGGATTGTCCTCTTCCTCATGCTTGTAGGTATACTTCCTTGTTCCCAACATATCCGTTTTCAGTCACAAGGCTTTTCATTTTAACAACAAGCTTTTGATTGAATGCATTCTAGCTTCATGGCTAATTTGTAAATAGTTTTTTAAAAAATCATCCAGCAAACTAAATCTTAAAAACTGTATACAATCTATTTTCACCTAAACCTGGACGTTGCTATTCAGGAAGTAGCCTAAACTGACGTAAAACTATTTTGACAGACTATTTAGTACGGTACTAGCGTGTGGTTCGGGACAAAGCCCGTGACCTCTTTTTCCCCTCACATGCCTTGTTGACACGCGTTCTTCCTAACGACAAGGCCACCGTGTCCTGCACCTGGACCAATCATTCTAAAAGTGAGGAAAGGGAACTGCGTGGAGATTGTACAACATCTCTTTTTTCCTCCGAAGCAACACCTATAAGCTTGCACAAACCCTATCGTAGGCTTCGATCCGATAGGTTCGATGGGAATCGATGGTGGGTGGAGTCAACCCCGTGTAACTTTATTAAACAGTTAAACAGTGACAGTTAAACTGCTAAACCGTGGCGACATCTGGATACACGCTACCGTGTTGCGTAGTAGTATTTTTAGTACAAGCATGATGGCTCTGACTAGTTACGCTGTAACATAAATGACAGGATTATATTAAAACGTCGTCATTTCTATCATAACAACGTATTCGCGGGGACTCGTGTTGGTGGACGCGCCACTTAATCGAACATAAAGCCACAAAAAATAAATAAATCAATTAGAGATGCACCGATTCTACATTTCTCAGCCGATACCGATAACCGATCATTCAGAGTGATATCGGCCGATACCGATGACCGATTATTCAGAGTGATATCGGCCGATACCGATAGTTCTGCCTTTTATACTTTCTTTTAAATGAATAATAATTCATTCCACAATTCTGAAAGAAATGCAAAAAAACAAACAAACACTTTATTCTCTCCATTTCAACAAGTTGTTTCACAGTAACTGGTCTCATAAACAGAAAACACATGACTCTAATTAACATTAACACATGAACTCAATTCTGAAGATTAAAGTAAGATTTCTGAACTTATTGAAGGTTGTTAATTCATATTAACAGAATTAAGTGACTGAATTCTAAAAAAAAAACCCTCGGCCTGTTAGTCTCACACTCACTCACCACAAACAAAGGCATTCCTACTTCATCATTGAACATCAAACTGGTCATATATAGGTTAATAAAAACCTTTTTTTTGGTGATATTAACTCATATACTCATATTAACATTAACTACATATGAAACAAACTACTGTACAAATATTTTCTTGTGCAATATATATGCTACTTTTTTCAACTCATCTTCATTTAAATCTTTCAACGGTGTACTGGCCCTTTAATTTAAAGCGAGCAGCTCTAGTAGTGCGGGGGGGCGGGGCGGGGCGGTTGGGTGGAGGGAGATTAGGCTCGATGCCGGAACGCTTCACTGCTGCTACTTCCGGTGTAAAATTTTATCAGTGCAGAGATTAGAGTTTATAAACTGCAGTTTTGTCGTCATTCCATACAAGAGACATCTTTACAAAATCGATGTGTTTTCCCGCCCTCTTTTGATTGACAGGATATAATCAGCCCTGATCATCGGATGTTTTTAAACTATCGGCCGATAGCCCTCAGCGGGAAAAATAGCCTTTATCGGCCGATACATCGCTGCATCGCTAAGATAAATAAAAAGAGAACCTTGTGAGGCAACAAATGTTTACAGCTACTATAACGTAAGCGATAAGAGGAAAAAAACTTGTTCCGTGGACGTTCCATAACGTTCACGTTAGTGACGTGTCTTTCGTTAATAGATGAAAAATTTATATCGTTGGCAAATCTGCTTCTTTGATGTTAAGGATAACTTCCACAACTGAAACACGCTCTCGTTAAACTCTTTAAATCCTCCATATTGTGCTAGGTCACTACGCTACTGTCAGGTTTGTTTAGATTGCGTGGCAGTGTAGTGTATCTTAAGCGCTATTGGCTAGGACTGGGCGATATATTGAAGTAATATCGTGATAAACGATTACGCGATACACTTTTCTGAGATATCGTTGGTATGGTGATGTATTTGTGTATATTTTTTTTTTACATTTTTAATAATTACAAATTAAATGGTACTGAATGGATGCCGTTGATTCGATGTCATTTTTATTTTTAAAACTTCGTCTTTGTAGGCGTTAGACATCAGTCGACCAATTAAAAAAAATATTTCGTTACTGTTTTGCGGACAGTTTGTTAGCTACATATTATATCGTGATATGCATTGTGTATCGTATTATCATCGTATCAAGTATCGTGATACGAGCTTTTTGTCATATCGCCCAGCCCGACTATTGGCTGCTGCGTAATTCAGTCAGGCGCTTCCTGTTTCGAAAGGAAATGCATCAACATACGGAATCTAATCATAAGGTTTCGCGGGGACTTTAAAACTACGTTGTTCTCGGTCGGATTTCTCCCGTCCCGCTTGACAAGGATGCATAGGCGCTCGGTTTAAGTCATAAAAAGTCATGGTTGTCAAACCAATCACGGGTTGAGTTTCCCATAAGTATCGCGACACAAAGCTCATTGTTAAAAGCCGGAGCGAGCATCACATCGAACGCTTTGATGTTTTCTTGGTAAACGAGTTCGACCGATACGCTGTCATTGTTAGAGATCATCAGAGGTTCGACAGGAGAACAATTATGTATTCAGGGTTGCGTGATATTGAAAAGATTTTAGAACATCATTGTATGAAGGTTCTTTGGTGTGGGTTGATGTAGAGTGGGTTTAAATAGTAACATAACGTCATGTTAAATATCTGCTTTAAATACTAACCACAGCAGCGTAGTTTCCTGCCGTAATGCCACTCGTATTTAATATTACCTCGATACTTGATACACCTCAGAGGAACGGTAAACATTTCGGTAGCTTGTTTCTAGTAGCAACTGGTAGTAATGTTGCCATCTCACAGCTCCGGAGTTCGATCCTGATCTCGGGGTCCAAAACATTCCAGCAGGGGAATTTGGTTAGCTAAACTGCCCTCTAGGGGACGATCATTTATTCATTTAAAACCGTGTAAGATTTGACACGATGAAAGTTTCATCCTCAGAGGCTCCGCCCACAGCCCACAGATCTTGACGTTTAGCCTCAAACCTTTCATTTTCACGACATTAAAGTGAGGTTTTCGCTTCCGTTTCGAATCGGGTAGCGCGCCAACGGTTTGTATCTGTATTTATTTATTCTGTTCGATCCAAATAACGTATCAATATTCAGATCACATCCGTATTAATTACGGGCCGTCAACCAGGCTTCAGGTGAACACTGATCGGTTGGGGTGAGGGGCGTGTCCTGTTGAGATGTCGTGAACCTTCTTACGTGGTCTTTATCAAGAGTTTTACGGTGATATCGTAACGAATACGTTAAGCGTGTGCGGTCTTCTGTCCGTTATTCCTCCGCTCGTGTGCACGATGTCCTGAAGTACTCGGCAAATACACGGTTACCAAACGATAATCCAGGACTAAGACACGTCCTCTTGGATTCTCCTTTAATTTATCATCACCTGTCCAGTCTTAATTTACGATCCCATGTCTTCTAGTATTTCCTAGATTTTTTAAGTGTAGCACATCACAGTAGTTTCAGCCTGAATGAAACCTGAATGAAATTCGCAATTCTTCGTATGAGCAAAATAAACATGTATGACCAACTAAGGATTCCTGGTTACTAATTAAACGGCTGAGTTCTCCACTTCTGACAATAAAATACGCCATAAACTTTGGCTAGCTCCATGGTTTTATTTAAATCTTGCTTATGCTAACATTGTATAATAAAATTGTGGCACATTTTTACGACTGGTTTCCAGTACATTCAAATCTACACATTTTTTTTGCGCATATATCTTTCACCTGCACCCGAATCCCTGATTTGTTTAATTCCAAATAAAGCCAGAACCAAAGCCATGTTTGTACGCAAAGCGAATCATTTTCAGTGTGTGGAATCGACTCCAAAGCTTCATGGTTGACTCAGTAACTGGATTCGGTGAATCGACTCTTTTTGGAATCGACGTCGACGTGAACCGAAAGCAGGATGGAAGGCCTGATGACGTAAAGATACGGATTGCGTAAGATACGATAACGAAACGCAGCGAACAGTTTTAACAACTTACAAGATAATTGATTCGCTAGTTGTCGCTGCATGACATACAAGTAAGAAAACATTTTCTACCCATCGTGTTGCCATAGAAACTACCGACTTTTTGACCGAACTAGCATGAGGTAATGTTATGTCAGGAAAGAGGGAGCAGTATGACCACAAATAGCTATATGGCTAGTTCTAGTGTTCGACGCACGTGAATCGAAGAGGGATGTCACGTGACTCGTCTCGGCCCGAATCCGCGGTAATTTTGAAAAATCGCAAACTCCTCCGAATATTGCGGAGTTTCCTCGATTTTGCGATAATTCCTGCGATCGTAAGATCCCGAATCACAGTCCTGGGCGGACAGATTTCCGATCCAATTTCCATCAATTGTTGCAGCGCGATTGACGACGCAGTCCAACTAATCGATCGTGAAATTCTTCGCTAACTAACTTTACTGTCGAATTTTTATCGATTAGCCGTCGCAGTATCAGGGCTGGACGATATGATGATTTAATATCGACATCGTGATAAATCATCGACACGATGCTTTTCGTAGATATTGTCGATATTGTGATCTATTTCATAACGTTCAAATCGTCCTGATGTTCAAAATTTGCGTTTCATCTAAAAAGTTTAAATGCATACAATATTTCTGTCCCACTCTTATGACGTTTTAAAAAAAAAAAAAAATTGCTCCTTTTCAGTTTTAGATTTGTAGACATTATTTAAACCGTTGCATTGTTTTAACGTTTTGTTATTTATTTATTTTTCATTTCTGTACTTTTAATGACGATATATCATGATACATGGCTTGTATCCTGGAAACACCTTTAAGGATCGTGATGTAATATTTTCTATCGTATCACCCAGCCCTTAACGGTCTGGTTTCACGTACCAGATCTCACGTACAGCCGGTTCACGTGACCGTGGTCCTTGTATACCCGGCTGCAGGGTGTGTCTTCCTAGGACACGCTTTCCTTCTCTAAACGTTAGTGACTTACATTCTGTCCTGTTGCGTCTGTGTTCCTGGAAACATGTGAATAATTTATACGCAGTCAGCGCAGACGGCTGAATCACTTAGACGGTCTCGGCCAGACCGATGCGATGTTCCTCTGCAGCGTCCTAATAACAGCTATCTACACTTAACACGCTCGCGGATTCGATTATAGATAGAACCGAATTAGAGCGGGAATTATTATTTGATGTAAGAGGTTGGGAAAACACGTACAAGACGAGCGCCGCTATTTGACGCCGTCATTAACACCAAAACCATGCCTAGGAATATAATTCGTGGAAAAAAATCCATGCTATAGGGCTTATTTATTTATTTATTTATTTATTTATTTAGCTATTTATTTATTTTTGAACGATTGTAGCGCTAAATACAGCAGCGGTCTCTACGTTACACGACGTAGTCAGACAAATATATATTTTTAAAATATCGTTAATGGAATTGTATTCAGCTTTCATTTGTTTTCTTTTATATTCGGCTCGGAACCGTTTATTCGTTTATTCTCGTTTCATTCGTTTGCATATTTACTTTTTTTGTCATTCACTGTTATGTATTTTATTAAAAACTTTCTATTTGTTTATTTTATTGTGTGATATATTAATGTACGATTTTAGATGTTCATATCAGGGATCACCATCGCACCGTTGCTTGCTCACTACAGGCGTTTTTATTATTATTATTATTATTATTATTATTATTATTATTATTATTAGTCTCCGCTGATGCTAATGATAGTCCACAGTGCTATACTAGACCCTTTCTACTTACAGTAATATACAGTAACTGGACCTGCACCTAGGCTGAAGTGTATTCTTATGCGCCTCACCTCTGAATTCCGCCCCCATCCATGACCCCACCCCCCTCCCCCCGCCGCCGCCGCCCCCCGCACCACTGTAATTTCTTTGCAATGCGATTTATATTCCTAATCTAATCGTCTTTTACAGCCTATATAGTTCCTGTGTCTAATTTGATTTTTGCTCGTCTTCTTTGCAGGAGGGGGTGGAAACCGAAAAGGCAAGAGCAAGAAGTGGAAACAGATGCTTCAGTTCCCTCACATCAGCCTGTGCGAGGAGCTCCGCCAAACTATAGGTAGAAGGAGGCTTCTTATAAACGTCGTAAACCTAAAGATGATTCATAATTTGTAATAAATACCTTGTCAGAAATGTACCTACTGGGGTTTTTTTTTTGTTGTTGTTGTTGTTTTTTTGTTTTTTTTCGCAGGCCGTGTGAACAGATAGGCCGTGTTTAAAATCGTAAACGCACACTTTTGCTACTAGGAAGGTTCCGGTAACTCAAATAAGAACTCTTTAGAACCGTCTCAGATTTCTAACTGTCCGGTATCGGGGCCCCGGAGTGGCTTTGGATTCGGGAGAGGAACCCGAGGCGTTCTTCTGCTGCCGTAATTCAGGGTTTTTGGCGTGTCGAGGTGCTTTTCTGCTCAACGCGGTCGTAAAGAGCGGTCATACGGGCGGATACCGGAGCCTTTCTATCAGCCTCGAACCACCGGTCTCTCCATTCTCTCTCTCTCTCTCTCTCTCTCTCTCATCAGCCTGCAAAACTGGAGGTTTTTCCTCATTCCTCATGATGTTCGATGTGAACCGAAGCTCTTGACCCGTTTCTGCACGATTTCACGCGTCGTGCCGACACCTAATCGTCTGATTGGATAATTAAGCGACTGTCGAGTGTATATAAGTGGATCCTTTCTATTAACAGGATGAAATCTCGTGTTATTTATGCCGTGTGGATCTTCCTGCAACTGCTTGCAGTATCTGGTCGTGTCACGTTGTCCTCACGGTTGCCGGTTTTGTCATTCTAGGCAGCGACCTGAAAAAAAATAACGCGCCCCACACCGGCGGTGCCCGTGCAACCGTCTCGTTATCTCTCTGAGGTCAGAGCTTCATCATAATCATGCTCGGTTTTGCAACCTCGCACTGCCTGACTCAGAAAGATGGAAACTTTTTTTTTCTTTTTTTCTCAGATGTCTTAAGAGAATCCGTTAGGCAAAGGAGACTGTTATAAAAGATCCGCCCTTTTTTTCTTTTTTTTTTTTTTTTCTTCTTTAACGCACTTGGGATGTTAAAAGGGACCTAAACATGCACGAGTAGCGGTGCATGCGGTTTCCTAACAGGTGGCGTGTGACAGTGAACACGCGGCGATGTCAGTCAGCACCTATAGATGAAGAAGAAAAAAAAAATCCCCTCGGTCTCGGTTTCGACTTTTCTTGCGTTCTGCTGTGCAGGGAAATCAGATGAGAAGCGACGGCACTGATTTGATACGCGAGATCGGATCCAGCGGCAGATTCCGGATCGGATATCGGAAGGGAACGGAGTACGGATCCGATCTCCCGTAGTGAAAATGACCACCTAAGTTACCATGACAACGTCTAGGGTCAACGTCTTGTACCACAAACCATAAGGTCTAGTATTAATAGTCGATTATCGGTGCCGTTATTGTGGTCGAGACAGTGACGTGTTTTTGGAAAAGCACCGAAGGTATTGAAGATTTGGGAACTGATGTCGAAGGTAACGTAGCAGTTAAACTGCTGCATATTAAGCCATAAAAAGAAAAAGAAAAAAAGAAAAACGCTCCACACGCCATGACGGCTCGAGTCTGCTGTAGTTACATGGAGAGGAAACTGTGGCAAGGCCGAAAAGAGGATGTTGTGCACGATGTTGTTCACTCTGCTGCTTGCAAGACATCGTCGCAGCTCTCCGCATGTGGAAATGAAAGCGAATATTTTGCATCGGCTTTCGGCGGCGGGTTTGGAACGGTTCCACGAATCAAAAAGCAGATAGAGAAATAAATAAATAAATCGATCAGTTCGGCCTGCGATGCTTTAACAGGGGTAGGCTTGGAACCTCCTGTTCTACGCCAAAAAGGAGAAAGACAAACGGACGTCTCGAGTCCACCCGAGGCGTTCGCACCCGGCAGCGCGTGACCCGGGACGGCCGGGTCGATCTAGAACGTGGGTTCTCGGAGGTCGGGAGCGAACCAGAGCCGAGCCGAGCCGCGGGAGGAAGGAAGCTTTGTGGAAGACGTCGGTTGCCAATTTCACAATCGCACAATCACACAATCGCTTCCGGACCGTTGGTGCGTCTCTGTATGAATCATAGAACGCAGCGTCTGCACGACGCGCAAGCCTTCTCTGGTCTGCCGGAAGAAGCGTGGTCTGGGGTTTGCGTTAAGACATGAACTCGTAGAAATGGGTCATGCCGTGTGCGAACGCAGGGCTTGGTGCTGAGCACGACGATTTTTAAATTACGGTCTTTAGTTGCTTACATGTTACTTCCTGTTATAGGTTAAGGAAGGTATTCAAAGACAACTCCCGTGTTAAACGCCGATTAGGCCGCGTTTCCGTGTAAACCGTCGCCTAAAGCGACCGGTAGGAACCGTGTCGTCGCCACGACGAGACGGCTTCGCGCACTTATCCGACCGTGTCCTCAGATCCCGATGTGCATTTCTGCTTTCCTAGCCTCGAGTTTCGACATGTCGAGATGCTTCTCTCCTCAAAACGCTTGTAAAGACTGGCCTAAAGTATGTGGACGCCTGACCATCACACACGTACCCGGTTCTCCCACAAAGCTAAGAGCACACACTCGAACGTCAGAACGTCTTTGTACGCTGTAGCCTTACAATTTCCCCTAAGAACGAAGAATCCCAAGCGCCGTTCCAGCATCGCCGTGCACAAAGCGAGATCGGCGAAGACGTGGCGTGTGAAGGTCGGAAGAAGGTAGAAGAACTTGAGCGTCCTGTCCAGAACCCTGACCTCAACCCCACTGACGAACTGGAACTGGAGCCTCCTCGACATCCCGACAATCAGCGCCCGACCTCGACCTCGCTGACGCACCTTGTAGCTCTTGTAACGAACACGGATCCCCACGGCCACACCCCAAAAATCTAGAAGAATGGAGCTTATTATAGCAGCAAAGGGGGAGTAAATCGGGAATGGGATGTTCAATAAGAACACGAGAGCGATTCTTAGCTGCCTGTATCGCGTATTTAAAAAATGGACAAGGTTTGGATGGATTACGGTGCGTTGTAGGAATTGTTTTTTTCTTGTTTTCGGGGAGGTGTCCATCACAAACAAAACAAAACCAGCGATGATCGCACAGCGTTCTTTCAGTTCCGTCATCCAATCCGGAGTTTCCTGCCTAGTTTATACAGGATTCCGATCGGACGGACGGAGAGGTGGAAATCGGGATTTAATATTTAATCCATTGCAATGAATGGGAATTCCTTCGACACCATAATGCGTGAGAATTATTCAACCCGTGCCGTAATAAACATTTCTGGCATGCAGGCTACGACTAATACTTCGGAAATGATGAAATAATTCCACGCGAAACGGATACTTCCTGGTGTATAAGTCAAGTAGTGTTTATTAATAAAGTAGAACATGAACAGTGAACCGTACTTGTTGGTGTTGGGACTCTGGGCGAAAAACAAATGAAGGAGCAGTGTACTGCAAAGAAGCAGAGAATATGGCCTAAGGGGGGTTAAAAAGTTCCTATTAAAGATAAATCTCAATCATATGATTTCCTGCGAGTCGGAGTCTAATTTGTCTCGATGGCAGTATAATCAGTAGATGGGGTTTAGATGTGTATCAGTCCACGGCGAGCCGCCCAGAAGTCTGCTCTCTCTCTCTCTCTCTCCCTCCCTCTCTCTCTCTCTCTCTCTCTCTCTCTCTCTCCAAACCTTGCTCCTTCACTGCGGAACAAAAATAAATAAAAAAAAAGTGTCTGTTTGTGTGAATTTAAAATGAATCGAGAGTACTGATGTAGAAGATGAAAGACCAAAAGTTCATTTGGCTATGAAAGACTTTTCAGAGTTTGACTCATCAGGTCGGCTCCGCCCGTGCAGCCGTTTCTACCCGCGTAAAGCGAAATATATTGTCACAGGAAGCAGGAAGCGAAAACCACTTTTAAAGTGCGTGTCACTTTAAGAAGCGCGCAAGCCCTCGTCGTGTTTGTTCAGTTCGGCGTAGCGTGATTTCGGATGAGTAGGAAGTCGATTTTTTTTTTCTGTCCTGTTCTGATCTCATACCACGGCGTCGTCGGATTCCGGAAAAACCTGAAAACCGGCCAGACGCCGGCCCGGATTCCGTACGTAGACGTCACTACGGTAACGGCTCGTTCGCGGGGACACGAGTCTGAAACGTTTCGCAGACCGATCTAAAAACGTGCCGTTATTTAACAGATAAGACGGTGGACGTGGCGACGCGGTTCGTTCAAGCGTTTGTTCGAGGAGTCTCCAGCGTCGGCGCTTTGTAACAGCCAGGAGAACAGGAAGTCGAATTCGTCAACGGAAACGTCCGCCCGTTCGCGAATAAATAAATAGAGAAACGTCGGTCAGTCGCTGAGGTGTCGGAGGGTGTGACGTTATAAGAAAAGAATCCACTTCGGAAGCGGTGACAGTAACTCCGAATCGCACCGCTGCATCGTGGATTATTTTTTTCCCCCCTTTCGCGCCACACCTGGTCGTGTTTTGTTTCGTACGTATATATATATATATATAGATACATATATATATATATATTTCCATTTAGCGGCGAAATTCAGATTAAAAAACAAAGAATTTTATTACGTCCCTCGCTCTCTCGAAGAATTCATATTTAGTTACCGCGTAATTAATAGCATTTACTGAAAAGTGCCTGAGGACGAATACGTCCAACGCGTAATAACGACGCGGCGTTCGTATCATTTTCATCATAAAGCCATAAACAGAGTGCTCCTGTTATTATTATTGTTATTATTATTATTATTATTTCCCCCCTATCACGTATGTCTTATGAATATCTTCTACACAATGGGCGCTTTGTTACTGACGGGTAGGAGTGGAGACTTTTCCTTCAGGATACGAGTGTCTGTAATTAGCCCAACCAGGGCGTGCAGTTCAGCTCTATCTAGGAGGGTTTATATTGCACGCCAAAGGGAGCAGAGCTGCAACGTGACGCCTCTTATTTATTTATTTATTTTATTTATTTTTTTTTTACTGCGAGCACCGAAACAAGCTATAAATAAAATTCTGTAGTAGTTTTATTTGACGCTCCTGAATAAAGATTTTTTTTTCTCCATGAAAGGCCCGACTGTTGATTAAAACAGTGGTTTTTATATCCTCGTCTTCAGAATGGATGAGTGACTTTGTCCTTGTTTGAGCCTGTGTAGCGTGTTCTTCCTGTGTGGCATAACGCGAGGAAATTCCTGATAAGTTTTGTGTAATAAATGGACCCGGTCAGCAGTTTTGCCCATTAATGGGTTTTCCTTTGTCCTGTTTACGCTGGCTGACACACTTCCTCCTTCTACTCCTTTGGCACTATTGTAAATTAAGATTAACCTTCGTCAGCGTGGAAAGAAAGCTTTTTCTGAAGAAACCCTCCTCACACGCCAGTATTTATAGAAATATTATCGTACATTAGTAAGAACGAGATGTTTGGGAACTCTTTCGGTCGATTCCGGCGGAACACGGGTCCTCAGACCTTTCTCCAGTGAAGGACCGTGGTGTTGAAATTTTTTATTTTTTTTTATTGCCTTTAGATATAAACAAGCTGAAACAAGCCAAGCACACGTGTCATAGGAACGAGAGGCACAGATGAGATCGTTTATATCCAGTGGTGAAATGACGTTCGGTATCGGTAGGTCGAAGCGGAAGCAGAATCATAACAGGGCATCTTGACATAACCGGACATTGACAGAACATTTATACGGGGGGAAACCCATCCGCAGGTTCAGGGACAAAGCCACTGACACCACCTGAACCCCCGAGACCTTGCTAATTTCACGGACTGTCTCGGCCCAAGACATTTGAAGTTGGGGGCAAGATTAGAAACAGTGAGCGAGTCTGTCTGTGGGCGAGTCTGTGAGTCAGTCAGTCAGTAAGTCAGTCATTAAGCCAGTGAGTCAGTTATTAAGTCTGTGAGTCAGTAAGTCAGTCATTAAGTCAGTGAGTCAGTTATTAAGTCTGTGAGTCAGTAAGTCAGTCATTAAGTCAGTAAGTCTGTGAGTCAGTGAGTCATTAAGTTAGTTATTATGTCAGTCGTTACGTCTGTGAGACAGTAAGTTAGTCATTAAGTCAGTCATTGAGTCAGTAAGTCAGTCATTAAGCCAGTGAGTCAGTTATTAAGTCTGTGGGTCAGTAAGTCAGTCATTAGGTCAGTAAGTCTGTGAGTCAGTAAGTTAGTCATTAAGTTAGTTATTATGTCAGTCATTACGTCTGTGAGTCAGTAAGTTAGTCATTAAGTCAGTCTTTGAGTCAGTAAGTCAGTCATTAAGCCAGTGAGTCAGTATGTCTGTGAGTCAGTAGGTTAGTCATTAAGTCAGTGAGTCAGTCATTAAGTCAGTGGGTCAGTAAGTTAGTCAGTGAGACAGTCAATAAGTCAGTCATTAAGTCAGTGAGCCAGTACGTCTGTGAGTCAGTAAATCAGTCATTAAGACAGTGAGTCAGTTATTAAGTCTGTGAGTCAGTAAGTCAGTCATTAAGTCAGTAAGTCTGAGTCAGTAAGTGAGTCATTAAGTTAGTTATTATGTCAGTCGTTACGTCTGTGAGACAGTAAGTTAGTCATTAAGTCAGTCATTGAGTCAGTAAATCAGTCATTAAGACAGTGAGTCAGTTATTAAGTCTGTGAGTCAGTAAGTCAGTCATTAGGTCAGTAAGTCTGTGAGTCAGTAAGTTAGTCATTAAGTTAGTTATTATGTCAGTCGTTACGTCTGTGAGACAGTAAGTTAGTCATTAAGTCAGTCATTGAGTCAGTAAGTCAGTCATTAAGCCAGTGAGTCAGTTATTAAGTCTGTGAGTCAGTAAGTCAGTCATTAGGTCAGTAAGTCTGTGAGTCAGTAAGTTAGTCATTAAGTTAGTTATTATGTCAGTCATTACGTCTGTGAGTCAGTGAGTCAGTAAGTTAGTCATTAAGTCAGTCATTGAGTCAGTAAGTCAGTCATTAAGCCAGTGAGTCAGTATGTCTGTGAGTCAGTATGTCTGTGAGTCAGTAGGTTAGTCATTAAGTCAGTGAGTCAGTCATTAAGTCAGTGAGTCAGTAAGTTAGTCAGTGAGACAGTCAATAAGTCAGTCATTAAGTCAGTGAGCCAGTACGTCTGTGAGTCAGTAAATCAGTCATTAAGACAGTGAGTCAGTAAGTTAGTCATTAAGTCAGTCAGTGCGTCAGTTAGTCAGTGAGTCAGTAAGTTAGTCATTAATTCAGTTATTAAGTCTGCGAGTCAGTTAGTCAGTGATTCAGTACAGTGAGTCAGTAAGTTAGTCATTAAGTCAGTCATTAAGTTAGTGAGTCAGTACGTCTGTGAGTCAGTAGGTCTGTGAGTCAGTAAGTCAATCATTAAGACAGTGAGTCAGTAAGTTAGTCATTAATTCAGTCAGTGAGTCAGTTAGTCAGTGAGTCAGTAAGTTAGTTATTAATTCAGTCAGTGAGTCAGTTAGTCAGTGATTCAGTACAGTGAGTCAGTAAGTTAGTCATTAAGTCAGTCATTAAGTTAGTGAGTCAGTACATCTGTGAGTCAGTAGGTCTGTGAGTCAGTAAGTCAGTCATTAAGACAGTGAGTCAGTAAGTTAGTTATTAATTCAGTCAGTGAGTCAGTTAGTCAGTGAGTCAGTAAGTTAGTCATTAAGTCAGTCATTAAGTCTGCGAGTCAGTTAGTGAGTGATTCAGTATGTTAGTCATTAAGTCAGTCATTAAGTCTGCGAGTCAGTTAGTGAGTGATTCAGTAAGTTAGTCATTAAGTCAGTCATTAAGTCTGCGAGTCAGTTAGTGAGTGATTCAGTATGTTAGTCATTAAGTCAGTCATTAAGTCAGTGAGTCAGTTAGTCAGTGAGTCAGTAAGTTAGTCATTAATTCAGTCATTAAGTCAGTAAATCAGTGAGTCATCAAGACTGAGTCGGTAAGTCAGTAAGTCAACAAGTCAGTAAATACTGTCTCACGCTGTATGTAATTGACCCCTACAGTACAGATTCATTTACAAACAAACGATTCCAAAAATCTTTTTGAATATTTTATATATTACAGTATGTTGCCATTTTTAATCAAACTGTCTCTAGATTCCAGTTGACATTATTGATAATAGCAGTAATCTTTTGGGGTTGTGGTTTACACCCCTGTAACAAAAGTAGAAGCACAGCCTTAGAAAACGACGTCCTTAAAGTCACATTTGATCAGACTTTAATGGGTGAACCCTGGTTATTTAATCCAGACGTTTTGCTGAACAAATCCGGAAACGTTCAGCTTCCACATTTAAAGACAAAAAAAAAAAAAAAAAAAGCAGAATAGCGTGTGCCAATATGAATTTTTTTTTTATGCCTAATGTTTCTCCACGGGTTATGATTAGAGACGGCGCCGATCCGATATCCAGGATCCGTATCTGGGCCGATACCAAGAAAGACGGGTAAAAAAGAATGATCCTATAACGCCTGGGAAAGCTGTGTGAAAGCTGTTTGTTTTAAATTCATTTATTTCTCATTTCTGTTCATTCTTTCCTTCATTTCCACACAGCCGCTCCCGTCCCGTCGTTCTTAAGAACCATCGCATCTCCTCCAGGCACAAACACGACTAACTGTTGACCTTTTAGCATCTGATATGAACAGATTAGATTTCCGCTCGTCGAGCCGTAATAGGCCCTCGGCTTCCACGCAAGGGCCCAAGGGCCTTCAGTCAATGTGGCTGTTGTATACGCCGACTGTTAACGAGCCTCCAATTTGTCTTCATGGCATCAGGTCCCCCCCCCCCACACTCCTCCCCCACCCCCACCCCCTCTCTCTGTCCAGATTTGATTTTAGCATCACATGGTCAGACGGAGAGTCAGAGCGGGTCAGGACTCACTTTAAACGTAATCATTAAGGTTTAAACGGTATATATTTCCGAGAAATCCGTCACGGTCGTCCGGATCCGCCCGTCAGGTAGACGTACCGTCTGGGTAGATCCGTCTCCGTCTTTGAGAACCCGATCTACTTTCGAACAGATTCCCACCAAAGAACCTTTTTTTGTAAATAAAGAAAAGCGACGCTTTGCATCCTGGCGTTTGACGTTCGACGCGGGCCGTGAAGTGGCGGAGGGGAGAGGGGGGTGGCGGGTGGGAATAAATTAATAAATAAATAAGTAGATTGCACCTGTAGATGTTCTAGCTGAGCAGGAAGGGCTCGAGAGCTTTCGACATATTTATGCAGCGCTGCTATCAATACCAGCCTCCCACACACGGCCGCTTGAGCTGATGTAGGCGCGCACACATTCCCATTTGCCTCGGTAAAACCCTGGAACCTTTCACTGTCCACCTGAGCAGCGCATGCAAATCCGCCCCCAGCCCCCCCCCCCCCCCCCCCCCCAATTCCCTGCATGCCGCTCTTACCGTACGGACCGCCAGCGTAGCTCCGAGCTCGGTGTCAAAGTGTGTACTCGCGAGTGCCCTTTTTACAGAACCGCCTGCGTTCTGTAAAAAACAAAAAAAACCAACCTTTTAAAAAAAAACAAAACATTGAGACGCAGGTGCTAGTATTCATGGCCATGCATTTGTTGCGTAAAACGAGCAAATGTCACGCTCGGAGACGGCCTGCGGTAGGATGTTGATGTTGATGTTGGTGATGCTCGCGATGGTTTTTGCGTTGTTGTTTTTTTTTTTGTTTTGTTTTGTTTTTTCCATCGGAGTCTAGTAATGGTCGTGTCCCTGAGGTTTCTTTTACAGGCAGAGAGAGGAGGAAGAGAGGAGAGTGCTATTGATTTTTATCGTGTTCATCGACTGGCTGCAATGATATTTACTCATTTGCTTTGCGCATCTGTGTACGCCACCGTAATGTGTGTGTGTGTGTGTGTGTTATTAAGCCTCCCTTTTAACATGCTTACTCATCGATTCCCATCACGTGTCACTTCCACAGAAAAAGACTACAACAGCCTGTGCGAGAGGCAGCCGATCGGGCGCACGCTCTTCCGCCAGTTCTGCGACACCCGGCCGGAGCTGAGGCGCTGCGTCAAGTTTCTGGATGCTGTGGTAAGACCCTGACCGCCGGTTTAGATCGTGGAACGGGAGGCATGTCCGTGTTCCCATGAAGCCCTTAATAGTCCAGAAGCGACGGTCTTAAACAAATCTTCATCTTTCCGTGCCTCGTTACACAACTTTCCATAAACAGGACCGTGCACGTCCCATGGCGCATACACAGCACAAAGCTGACCGCAGGAGCACGGTTTCAAGCGTAAAATAAAACACCGAGACAACCAAGCTCCGCTTGTATCGCGTAGTCAGGCCTATCTCAGATCGAGTCCGTTAGCATTACTAGTGGTCAGATAGCTAGATAAATTGTCTTAGCATTTCCTGCTGGAAAAACGAAACAAACAATGGAAACCAATATAGAAGTTGTAATGAGAATCGTATTGGTTTTAATGGAAACTCTAATGGTCTAATCTGTGGGTCTCTACTAGTAATTTGTTGCCTTCTATTGGTGGCATGTTATGACTGGTGGATACCATTAAGGACCTGTAATGGATACAGTTTTAATGGTTGGATGATGGTTTGTAATGGTATTTGTAGTGGAAACCATTAGGATTTCTGCAATGGTTTCTTTTGTTTTTTGGGGGGGTTTTTTCAGCAGGGTTGTTATGTATTGGTAGTCTGTATAACATTCTGTTTAAATATATTTATGTGTGTGTGTGTGTGTGTGTGTGTAGGTAAATTAGGCTTTATATAGAGGTAATAAAAGCTGTTCGGTGTGCTTGTTTTCTTTAAAAAAAAAAAAAAAAAAACATTTGTGATGTGCCGTCTGTCACCATAATGTAAACACTGTGTAAAAAACCTCTGACTAAAAATAGGGCCGGGCGATATATCGATGTGATGTCGATATCGTGATAAATGATTACGCGATACACTTTTCTGAGATATCGTTGGTATGGAGATGTATTTTTTTTTTTTAAACGTTTTTTTTATAATCACAGATCAAATGGTACTGAACGGATGCCGCCGATTTGACGTGTTTTTTTTTTTTTTTTTTAAACGTAATCTTCTTTGTCTTCGTAGGCATTGACGAAACATATCGTCAACCTCATTTTAACGTTTGTTTGTTTGTTTTGCAGACAGTTTTTTTTTTTTCGGTTTGCTCTGACGTGAGCGCTAACAGGAACTCACGGATGTTCCGTTAAAGAAAGAAAAAAAGCGTGACGTTAATACGTTTTAAAAGATTGTTAGCCGGTCGCTGTGCTATAAGACCGTAACAGGAATAGTAACAGGTTTCGCGTCAGGCCGTGTCACGCCACTGGTGTGAATTCTAACCATAAATATAGTACCACCACATGCCTGAAACGTGTCATCGTCACGCTGCCCAGCCCCGAGCGAGAGCTGAAACTCGTCCGAGTCTCCCGAGCTACATCCGTATATAAATATTATCTTTTTACCCGCAAGCTTCCACCCACACAGACAAACCACAACCATCGCTATTCACTCATTTCCAACGTAGCTGCCAGCTTGCGATAAGAAACCATGTTAGCTGTGATGGTAAAGTGTTAAGGACGATGAAACGTGTCTTCACGTGGAGGGGCTTTCCAAGTGTATAAGTATCGACCCGTTAAGCAAGAGCCACGTGCGTGTTAGTCCGACACCGAAGCTCTTCGGTGTCAGATCTTCTGTCTGAGTGTAGCACTGAGTCCGGTTGATCTGATTTGATCTAATCAGAGCTGGAATGAAGAGTCTGCGCTCTGGGTGTCCTGTAGATCTGCTTGAGCTCAGAAGTCTGGCTGTGTTGTGGTCGAGCGGTGCGCGGAGTTCTCGTCTGTAGTCGGTGGGAGAGGAAGTCGTGACGCCACGTCGACATTTTGTGCAGGAAATGCAAAAAAAAAAAAAGATATTACATCGTGATACCGGAAGACGTTTCTACCAGACGTGAACGAGGATGTATAGGTTTGCCGAGAAACAGGTTTTCATACATAAAAAAAAATTGTAGCGTCAAGTCAGATGTTTCCATTCTGTGATTGTTAAAAAAAATTTTTTTAAAAAGTACAAAAATCACTTTAAAAATCGAGTTTTGAGATCGGATCCGGACGGGAGGCGGAAGTGCAAAATCGATTGGCTGTGTGAGTGGGAGGGGCTTTCTCTTTCTCAATCCCAACAACACTAGCCAATCACAGTCTGTCAGCGTCCGTGTCCGCCCCTCCAGGATTCGCGATCGGAGAAACGAACGCCAAATCAAGGAAACTCCGGAATATTCCGAGGAGCGTGCGATTTTTCTGAATTCCCCCCCCCCGCAGATTTTCGCAGATCGGGGCCGGGACGCGTCACGTCACGTCATCACGACACGATCGGCCAAAGCCGTCTCCGATTCCAGTGCGTCGAACACGAGTACGGCTAAAAGGTATCGCTTAGCAACAGACGACATCACCGAAAGACCGCGCAAAACAATTCCGTACCGTTGCGATTTCGCCGATTCGAGTGGTTTTCTGCAAAGACGCGGAAAAAATTCTTTTTGGCCACGGCGATCACTGATCGTTTGACGGACTGATAGCATGGATGTGTTACACTTCTTCGTTACAACTTTATAACCGCAAAAGACGTTTTTGGATCCTTATTTTATTATTTCTCATTTTTAAACTTTTTTTAAGCATAACTTAAGTTATAAGTTCTTATTATAAGTTCTCGATGTTCTGGTTAGCTCATTAACCGAAGGTGTTTCTGGCACATGGCACATTTCCGCTTCTCTTGTGTAATATTGACCCGATTTTGTCTTTTCGTCTCGTTTGTAGGCGGAGTATGAAGTAACCCCAGACGAGAAGAGGAAGGTGTGCGGACAGGAGCTCCTCGAAAAGTATTTAAATCCAAAGGTATTTCTTTGAGTCCGGTCAACTTTGACTTAAACCGTTCGCCGAGACGACACGTCTTCACGGGGATAGGAATGTCTAACCGGTTTGAATTGTGGGGACGTTTGGCCGGTCCCCGTGAGAACATTTTTTTTTAATTTTACTTATAAAACTAAAAGAGGTTAAGCTTGGGGTTCGATGTGGATTTAGACGTAAGGTTCATTAGCGGCGTTCATAATTGTCGATGGGCGGTCCTCATGAGTAAGACGAACGTGTTCGCGTGTATGTGTGTGTGTGTGTGTGTGTGTGTGTGTGCAGTCAGAGGACCACGTCCCCGAGGTGGCGGAGGAGATGGTGTCTAAATGCGCCGAGTGCCTGGAACAGGATGCGTGTAAAGAGCTTTTCATGGAGTGCACCAAGTGAGTCTGCGTTACAAGACTATATCTGCACGTATTTGTTAGTTGATATGACATATTTCTTCATTTTCCTTTGTGTGTGTGTGTGTGTGTGTGTGCTGTAGACTGATCCATGACTACCTGAGCGTGGCCCCTTTCGCCGACTACCTCGACAGCATCTTCTTCAACCGCTTCCTACAGTGGAAATGGCTCGAGAGGTACGACCGCGCCCCGCAGCTTCGTCCGGCTAGCCGTAGCGGATTCCTCAAACGCTCGCGAAAAGTCGCGTTTAAACCCAATTCCCCCACGCCCGCCCACGTCCTCCGTCTGGTGGGAACACCGCGCGACGGAAACGACGTGACGTCGAATCCTTCTACTCTTCCCGGGAAGCTCGGGATAATCCCTCCGGGTGCCGAGGTTTATTTACGAAGCCCGGCGCTCATGCAGACCAGATGTGAACCCCCCGGACCCGGCTGTTTGTTTACGGAAAGAAAATAAAGGCTCGAGAGGAGGAAAAAGAAGAGAGAGAGAAAAAAAAAAAGCGCCAGCCTGCGTCAAAGTCATTCAAAAAGAATAAACAAATCGAATGGATATGAAAAATCCCCGTCGTGATCTTTACACTCGGTGTTTATAAAGCGTGTATTTTGATACCGATAGCTGTGATGGTAGTGATGTCTTTCTTTCTCTCTTTAACAGACAGCCAGTTACAAAAAACACATTCCGACAGTACAGGGTATTGGGAAAGGGCGGCTTCGGCGAGGTAAGTTTCATTTCTCTGTTTCGACAGATGTGAAAAGTGTACGTATATAGGAGTGTACTGTATATCTCACACGTAAATAAAGCGCATGTAGAAGTCTTCATACACGCCGAAGAAATACCTCTGATGTTCTGTAAGCAATAGCTCGTCGTACGATAATACCACAGGACCGTTTTACTTACTCGATTGTCTTCTCGTCTAGGATATAGAGAGATCTATATCCTAGACGTGTCCTAGCGCATAATAAACCGAGCGGGCCTACGTGGAAAGGTTTACTTCCACGCCGCGCTTAGCCGTGAGCGGTGTCCTGTGCCGCCGCGCTTCCGTGCCGACTTTGTTCAAAGAACTCCGACGGACATCGAACGACTTTGACGATGACCACGAAAGAGCGATTTCTTGTACAAGAAGCTTTCCCGAAGCACACGGGACCGTTCATCCGCTTCCCTCTCCGTTTCTCCCGTACTCCAGGTCTGCGCGTGCCAGGTGCGGGCGACGGGGAAGATGTACGCCTGTAAGAAGCTGGAAAAGAAACGGATCAAAAAGAGGAAAGGCGAGTCCATGGCCCTGAACGAGAAGCAGATTCTCGAAAAAGTCAACAGTCGGTTCGTCGTAAGTATTTTTTTTTAGTTCTTTTTTTTTGTTGTTTTTGTTTTTGTTTTTTTTTTGGATTCGACCACAGACTTGGTTCACGTGAGGTTCACGAGCGTCCGTTATCTTGTTTGCATCTCGCGTCGCGACTGCGGCGGCTATGGGAAATAAATAAATAAATCACCCCGAGAACGAAACACCGCCTCGTTTCGTCCATCTCGGCATTTCGGAGTCCTTGAATCGGACCTTTTATGACCGGTCCAGGCGTTTAACCGTGTTAATATGTTCGTTATAACGCGTGGAAAGTATTTCCATACGCTATCGTGGGACGTGTTCTCATCTTTTTGAATGATTTACGTTTTATTTAAAGGTTTTTGTCCCTTTTCCAGAACTTGACAGATAATAAGACCGGATAACGTCACCCCCCCCCCCCCCCCCCCCCCCCCCGTGAACAGATCCGATAAGGGGTTAAAGAAAAAGGAAAGTAATAAAAACGTAAAGAAGAATAAAATCCTCCTGACCGTCACGCCCGTACGCGGTTCTTCCCCCCAAAGATCTATACTTTATAATATATAGCATTACGATCTCCCTAAGAACTAAGAATCCCAAACGCTGTTCCAGCATGACGACGCGTCTGTGACACGGCGTGTGAAGGTTGGAAGAAGGTAGAAGAACTCGAGCGTCCTGCACAGAGCCCCGATCTCCAGTTCAGGGGATGAACCGGAACTAGGAGGAGGCGAGATTAGCCGTGCTGACTGGGTGGGAGGGGCATACTGTCTCTCCCTTGTCAATCATAGCGACACTAGCCAATCGTTCGGGTTCTGTGAGCTCGTGTATGTGGACGAGGGCAGGTAGTACTTTGGAAAAAGGTCTCAGAAGACGCACGCGTTCACGCTAATCTTCCCCGGTCGGTCGTCGCCGTATGACGGTTGTATGGGCGGTGGGTGGGAAATCAGAAGACGACCAAGTCAGGGCGAAAACGTTGAACCCGCACTGATAACCGTGCTGTTTTCTTACCAAGGTGAGTCTGGCGTACGCCTACGAGACGAAAGACGCGCTGTGCTTGGTTCTCACGCTGATGAACGGAGGAGATCTGAAGTTTCACATCTACCACATGGGGGAGGCGGGGTTCGACGAGAAGAGAGCGGTGTTCTACGCCGCCGAGATCTGTTGCGGCCTGGAGGACCTGCACAGAGAGAGGATAGTCTACAGGTCAGCCGCGTCCGTGTCCGTGCCGTCCGTTCAAACTCGCGGGGGGGGGGGATATATTCTAACCTCGCTCTTTTTTATCTTCCTCTTTTCTTTTTCTCCTCAGGGATTTGAAACCGGAAAACATACTGCTGGATGACCATGGTAAATCTTTCTCTGTTTCATACAAAACAAAAACGACAACCAATAAAAAAACAAAACATTTCTGCATCTATTTATATTAATATTTATATACTTGGTGTTTGTTGTTGTTGTTGTTTATTGCTGAGGACAGTCGATGTAAGTCTTAAAGTAACTCTAGTGTTTGTCCGATTACAATCTGTTACACGAGCACACCACAAGAGGGCGTAGAGTGCACTACGTTTCCTCGCAGATCCTGCAAAACACTTTGTAGTCCGACGACACTGTCCGGCACCGAGCCGACAGCGTGCGTCCTGCCCTTGACCACCACGGTGGCAGCCAGGACGTCTCCGGGGACGTCTCTGAAGATTCGTTTCCGACATCCGATCCTCCCTGTGGCTTCACTGAGCAGCGAGTCGAGCAGGGACGTTTCTAAAAAGAGGAAAGGAATGACCTCCCTGGAAGCGGCCGGAGTCTATGGATATGATTCCGTGGCTCTTTACGTCACGGAGGATTGATTGATTGATTTATTTATTTACGCGGCCCTGTCGCACCAGACACGGATATTAACGGCTTGCAAGGTATTCCGTGAGGAACGGGATCTTGTAACGATATATAACCACACGTTTAAACTCGTTCTCTGTGATCCAAGTGGCGAGTAAATCACAGATCCTGTTTCAGAGAGGACACAAATGCATACGCGGTATTTTACGACCGCCACGACGCGTAGATATCCGTGCAATAAATTGTATGACTCAGACAGAACTTGACATTTGTGGAACATGAAGGATTAAGCAAGTTATTACGTCACGATGTTTGTCATGTACTGACACGGCTCACTGTTCTGCTCCGTTTTCTTCCCCTCAGGTCACATACGCATATCAGACCTGGGCCTGGCCGTGCACGTACCCGAGGGCCAGACGATTAAAGGGCGCGTAGGCACTGTGGGATACATGGGTAAGAACCAGTTTCGAAATATACAGCATTGTTCATCGCAGGCTTACTTTAAAGGTTAATCTGGTCCATCAAATGAACATAAAATCCCTGTTCGGAAATAAGAGCGTGTTCTGGATTGTAATTCAGTCGGAAGATTTTGGTGGGGAAAAAAAGACCCGGTGTTCCACTTGGGGGCAAAATAGAGCAATAAAGTCTTTAAAGGCTTTAAACTCTGGATATAATAGCTGATCTGCTAATGAGGTGTAATTCTTCATTAGCAAGCCACACGTTTGACTTGATATACATGTCTTATTTATTTATTTTTTTAAACAAAAAAAACAAAACAACAACACCACGGCAACATGGGTGAATACTTGCACATTGACAAGTTTCTACCATTCGGGTAGATAAATGCAGGTACATGAAAAGATTTAAGAAGCGTTCTGGATGCGTTAACGGTCCGATCGTGTTTCTTTGCAGTGACAGGTCAGCTTTTCCTTCGGTTCAGTGCATGTATGTATATATACACACGCTACCGGTCAAAAGTTTAGACGCACTCATTCTTTATTTTTATCGACCCGATCTCTTGAGGAATTTCCCCGAGATGATTTTTAAACCGTATTAAAGGAGCCCCCGCCGACGCCGGACACTCATCGGCCGCGTTTCGGAAATATTTCCCTCCGAGTCGTCCGTTTAACAAGAATACTTTTTTCCGAAAATAAAACGTCCGTTTTCTGTAGAAACAAATGAATACGTCGATTATATTTTTGTCTGCGACACCGATTTCAAACGTTTAATCCCACAACTTCAGATCAGAAGCTTTTTCGGTCGAGTGTCTCTTTGTATATGAGGCAACTCTTGCTTAACTCCCTTTATATATTTATATCTATCCGTCGATGTCTGTTTATATTGTTGCATGTAAACATGACGTGCAATTCCTTTTCGTTTTAGTTGTAACTCACGATCACGATGGAACGACTCACAGAAACATCTAACGCTAGTGTCGTTAATCTCAGATTTTAAGATATTGATCCCCCCCCCCCCCCACCCCCCGCTCTTGTTTTTAATCGTCATGTCTTGCGGCGTTGCGTCGTGTCATGTCCGGTGACGGAAATAAAATAAAACGTAACAATGCGATCCACCGTTATATTAAACCCAAATGCAGCTCAGACTCAAAGTTACTCGTACATTATTTATTTATTTCCTTGTTTAATCTTGGAAAAAAATATTATACAAGGAAGCTGTGCTTTATAATAGTGTGGGTGGGGATGGAATTGAAAAACAGAGAGAAAATCGGAGTAAGGAAGACATAAAAGACGACCAACGAACACGACGGAATAAAGTGGATTATGTAGGATATTTATAATCACGTCGGTGGGGTGATTCTTTTTTATTATTATTTATTTAAAAAAGTAAATAAATGAATCGAATTCCGGATTTGGAACCCGGTGGAATTTGTTCTAGGTCTTTCCCAGGTCAGGACGAACCGGCGCGTCATCAAGCGTCGATGCACTGACTGCATCCGTTAGTTATTCCGAAGTAATATCCCCCCGTTCGAACGTAACGGAGTCACGGAGGCAATTTAATGCTGAACGGCTTGATAAACAAGCGGCTTCCTGCACAGCTTGATACAGTAAATGGAGGTCTCTTCTTGCACAGAAGGGTTTTCTGTCAGAGATGAGCTCTAGAGATGCGCCATATTGAAGATATCTCTCACACACACCCACCCACACACACACACACACACACACATTGCAAAATAATATCTCACGGTTAAATATGCGATTTGCTATCTACTAATGGATTTGTTCTGCTCGTCAGCCCCCGAGGTGGTGAAGAACGAGCGATACACGTTCAGTCCGGACTGGTGGGCTCTGGGATGTCTGCTGTACGAGATGATCGAGGGCCAGTCACCCTTCCAGCAGCGTAAGAAGAAAATCAAGCGCGAGGAGGTGGAGCGACTCGTCAAAGAGGTGGCCGAGGAGTACTCCAGCAAGTTCTCGGAGGAAGCCAAGTCCCTCTGCGAAATGGTCAGCGGCTCCCTGACGTCCCCTCGCACTCCTTATACACCTCGGCCGCTTTTTAACAGCGCCGCAGAGCAGCGTTACGGAAATCGTTTCTGTCATTATACGATTAAAAAAAAATGTAGCACTACGAGCAAGCCAGAGGTGACAGGGGCGAGGAAGAACCTCGAGAGGAACCAGTTCTCAAACCTAGGGAACGCTTCCTTGTTTGGGTGATAAGAGTGCGATCGTAAATAATCTCCCTCCCCTAGCGGTATACTATACCAAGTCGAGCCGTAAAATCCTACCCGTTGTGTACGTACCGCCCAGTGCGTGTCTTAAACACGGTTCTTCGGAAAAAAATCCATCACTCGAAACAGAAAATGGAGCGTAAAGAACTCTTTGTGCTCCCCCTGATTACCCAAGTCCTTGTTTTAAAGAAGAAAATCACACGAGCCCTTCGAGAGCATTTTAGCGTGTGATTGCCGGGCCCTCATGCTGGCACGTCGCTGATTGTTATGGCCTGAAGATAATATCCGAGCTGGCAGCTAATCAGCTAGCTAGGTGAAGTTTTATTCAAATTGTCAGAGAGAGGGAGAGAGATTGACTGAAGCGTCTGGGACTGGTGTGAAAAGTGGTACAGGAAATGTGGAACTGATCATGCTAATGAGAATCTCGATTCATGATGAGATGAATCAGAATAGAAAGGTGGTTATTAAAATAAATAAATAAATAAATAAATAACAGTTCCTCTTCACATCTTTTAATCCCACAGCTTCTGGTCAAAGACCCCAACGAGAGGCTCGGCTGTCAGGGAGGCGCCTCGGAGGTGAAGGCTCACCCCATCTTCCGCTCCATCAACTTCAAACGACTGGAAGCCGGCATGCTGGAAGCCCCTTTTATCCCTGATGTAAGTCTCTTACGGAGAGAATGCTTAAATAAGTTCACGTCGAGGGGAATCGTGAAGTCGAGCTCGAATGAAATAGTTTGTTATTCAGCTCATCAGTCACCACTCTTTCATATATATATATATATATATATATCGTTTTTTTTTTCCTATTTATATATTCAAACTTTCTTTTCATCTTTCTCTCAGCTCTTTCAGCTAGCAGTGTGGATTTCCCTTCACTCCTTCTTCTTCTTCTTCTTTAACTTATTACTACTACAGTGCTAGCTTCCGATAGCATAAATCACAGATCGTTACAAATTTAGCTCTTGTCTGTTTACGATCCTATCTAACATACGTACCTTCGCCGCTACACAAAAGACCAACCTGCCGCCGTTACTGTTATTTGAGGTGTTCCTCAGGGATCAGTCCTTGACCCTCTTCTTTTCTTTATTTACATACTGTATATATTAGCATGTGGGTGATACGCGGTTACACTCTTACTGTTTTCTCACACGTTTTCGCCGCGTGTCATATTCGTGCCTTTTAAAAAAATTTAAAAAATGGGCTGATAATGAATCATTTGTCTTATTATTCCGACCTCTCGTTAAAACCGATGAGCTACGGCTTGTGGTGAAGAGCTTTCATATCCTTTTTGAGCCTCACTTTAGCGTGACTGCCGAAATTCTTTCCTCCGTAGTTCTGTTTCTGCTAAAACTTTGGTCCTCTCGTTCCTTTCGCACCTTCAGCCTCAGGCCATCTACTGTAAGGACGTGCTGGACATCGAGCAGTTCTCCACTGTGAAGGGGGTGGAGCTCGAGCCCAAAGATGACTCCTTCTACAGCAAAGTGTCCACAGGCAGTGTCTCCATCCCCTGGCAAAACGAGGTGAGAGCTCCCAAAGCCCTTCTACTAAAGCCTGTCCACTCGACTCGGGCCGCCATCTTTGTCGACGCTCCCGGGTAGTTTTACCAGACGATGCTCCTATCCTACTCGATTGTGTAGAGACCCAGAGTATAAAACCGAAACGGATCAGCGACAGACTGCCCAAATTGAGCAGCGTAAATAATTAGTCGCTTCAGTAATACAAAAAAACAAACAAAACAACAACTTCCATGTATTTCAGGGACACCCGTATTTACAGCTGTTTCTATGGTAACGGTGATCATCAGGACTGAGAGTAGGCTGAATCCCAAATGGCTTTCTGCTCCCTACGTACATGCACGACAATGGCTTCTACATCCTGTGTAACGCGTCATAATCCCAAAAGGAAACGAGTCAGGATTCGTCCTGCGGCACAGCTAGCTCGGTAGCTAGCTCCTCGAAGCTTAGCTAAGCTAAGATAAAGCTTGGGGTCTAAACTCAGGAGGAAGTTGTATTTGTCGTGTAATTACCAGAGTGCTAACGTCTAAATAAAACTATATACGTTATGTAACGGTTCATGTGTAGCTAAAATTCTGTTGGCAGGCAATTTTGCTTCTCCCTAGAAATAAACTCACTTACCTTCCAATAGAGTACGACGATTTCAAGCTTGAAACGAGTCCCAGGTATGCAGAAATAGGCGTGATAATCGTGTATTTGTTTTAAAAGCTCTGATAAAGAGAAATACGAGTCGAATTCGCCCATAGTTATACTAGAAATTGTTTATTTACTTTTTCGCAGTGGTAAATCAGGGTGTGCTTCAGATTTGAGGCCAGCAGGGCAGATCTTCAAATCCGCAAACAGACGTCGAGATCAATAACGGACGTACCGTGTGTTTGTGTGATTCCTCTCAGATGATCGAGTCGGAGTGTTTTAAAGAACTGAACGTGTTGACCCTGGACGGCTCCGTGCCCCCGGACCTGGACTGGAGAGGACAGCCGTCTCCTCCGCCCAAACAGGGCCTGCTGCAGAGACTCTTCGGGAGACAGGTGAGCACGGCGCTGCGACATAACGAGCGACGGGTCAATATTGACGCGCTCGTTCCGGTACGTTTCCGTACCGTCTCTATAACGACAGCCCGTTTCAGAGAGACTTGTCCGGCCGACGCGTCGTATGAATCCTAATATCGAAAAAAAAAAAAAAAAGTACAGTCGTTTTACGCGGTTTAAGTTTTCTGGAGGTACGCCGGGATATCTGATTGTGTTTGACTTTTCCGTGTGACTTTTCTGTCATCTCCCCCTTCAGGACTGCTGTGGGAACTGCAGCGACAGCGATGAGGAGCCTACGAGGCTCTGAGGGCGTGGCCAGGCTCCAAGGCTCCTCCCCCCTGCCACCGGAGGATCTCATTTTGTTTACAACTTTTGCACATTTGTATTTTTAGGATAGCTCTATATAAACATTGGAATGTATATTTTCACTATATAGCCATGCGGTCGATGTTAACAAAAGTCAATGAAACGGGGGGGGGGGGGGGGGGGGGGATCGTCTGGATCAGCGTCCGTCATTACGGCAGAGTATTTCAGAAACGGCGTTCATCGACACGAAGGCTGACCGACCCACACAGCCCTGTCCCGTCTAATCAGCCTGCCACCGCCTCCTTGCGCCTTCTCTTCCTTCTTCTTCTTATTCTTCTTCTTCTTCTTGTTTTTTAATTGTTTATGTTTCGGTTTTCATTTTTTCTTCGACTAAACCACGTACATGTACAGTGTTTGCTCAGCCAAATTCTTTCCAAGAAGTGAGAAAGAAAGAAATTATGTTCACAGATATTTTTATATTTATATGTGTTTTATGATTATTTTATTTGATTTTTTATTATGATTTTCTTTTTTTTTTTTTCCCTCGTGGTAATCTCGACAATCAAATGACCATTTGTACAAAAGTTTTCACATGTGGGGGTTCGAAAGAAAAAAAAATACAACAACAACAACAACAACAACAACAAACCACACCGACATGAAGTGACTGAAGAACACGGACGCCTTCTCTTCTCATTCGGGCACGCGATCCAAACATTTCTATCCGTGGTCTCGGACGTACAGCGCGTGTGTGCGTGCGTGGCGTGTGTGTGTGTGTGTGTGTGTTATAGATTAATAGAGACACCTAGTAAACCAAATAGGCGTAATTTGCAAGTATTCGTCCACTCAAAAGCGTGTTACGTTGTAAATACACGACACTTATCTGTAAAGCCCTCGGTGTGTCTTCCTGCTGATTTCTCTCCGGATATTTTGAGAAACGATCATAATTAGTGTTGTAGGTGGTCAGTATGTTGCATGTCGAGTCTATGCATAAACCATCTAAATGCATAAACCATAACGCGTCTATAACTCGGCGTCCGTTACGTAGTCCGACTATTCATAACTTTTGCGTCGTCATAACTCGTAAGTCATCCTACAGTGCATCGTCGTCGTCATTTCGTGCATATGAGTAGATTTATTATGCATAACGTCATAGGGTTATTGCTGCTTTCCCAAAATTTGGGTCATGAATTTTTCAGAAATGAATACCACTATATATATATATATATATATATATATGTGTATATATATATACATATACATATATATATATACAGACACACACACACACACACACACACACATATATATATGATGTAATATTATCTCACTTGCCAAAAAAAAAGGAACAGTACCTTACATGCATCAGGCAGGTTAAGGCTTTTCATCCTCATGGCCTCGTATAGATTTGACCTGTCGATGCACTTAAGACCAAACCACTTTAATTTAGTCCTCCATCTCCATGGAAGGTGCCTTTAATGTTTTAAGGTACTCTTGTAATTAGTGTTTTTATATGGAATCGTGACAAACATGTTATTGTTTGTGTTGGCTTGGCTTTTTTTTTTTTGTTTTTTTTTGCTGCACATACACGTTCTTCTTCCTGCGCTGTTAATTTTACCTCATCTGTGTCCTGTGGATGTGCGTTTTCTGATCCGAGAAATTTCCTAGGCCCCCTCTGTTGAACTTTCGGACATGGGGGGCGGGGGGGGGGGGGGGGCAAACAAACAAACAAACAAACAAAACAAAACCGTCTTTCAGACCTCGGAAGCGTGCGCAACTTGAACTCTCTTTTCAGCCTACCTGTCCTATCCATCGAACTCCGAGGTCACGTCGATCGGCGTTCCCTCGGTTCACCTTTCTGCTCGAAACTCAAGTACATTCCAGTCTCTATACCGTACTGTACAGATGTAAAATCGAATTTAAGATTTTTTTGTTTGTTTGTTTGTTTGTTTTGTTTTGTTTTCTGTTTTATTTAGCAATAACAGGATTTTATAAATGTAACTACCACATATACGTGTATAAAGCGCGCGACACCGCAAGACTGAACTCCAGTTGACTCTCGTCGATGTGTCCCTGAGCCAGGCTTTAACACTGTGAAGGAGGAGATTTGCTGATTTCTGTCACAGTTGTATAATTTTGTTTTGGTTTTTGTTTTCCTCGTACGCAATGCACTGATGTATTTTTACGTGTACATATAAAGTGTTTATGTATGTGCGTTTGCCTAAATGCGGCGTGTATGTGGACGTATGTATGCGTGTGTGTGTGTGTGTGTGTGTGTGTGTGTGTGTGTGCGCGCGCTTGTTTTTGCACTGCATGTGCCCATATTGTTGATCATAACCACTAGCTGATGCCATTGTGTTATGCCCTGTATGAGGGGGAAAATGTTACCATACTACTGCTAAGGGAGCTGTGAGTCATATATTGCTTTCTGAACTGTAACTTTGGCCATATGGTAATACTCATCGTTTCAAATATCTTTTACGTACATTTCATTTTTACCTCATTTCGGAAGTGGCGGAAGTGCAACCGATCGAAAATGCTGAAAATAAAGACTCCTCCTTAAACCAATACGTAAATATGACACACTGGTGCTTATTTAAGTCGTCTTGGTGGGCCATTCTTCTTATTATTTTCTGCAGAAACTTCGGCTGTGTTCATTTGAGCAGGAATAAAGACATGCTATAAAGTTTTTTAAAAAAAAATATTTTGTTGCTATTTTAATGTTTATTATGGTGATGATTATGGTGAACGCTGTAGACACTGTAGATCCACTACAACTTTATAAAATGGACATAGAGTAGACTTGGGTTGCATTAACGCATGATGATATTGTGAACCAGGCGTGGTGGAGGACATCTGGAGAACATCTGCGAATAACGTCATGAGGATCAGGAGTTCCCGAGGACCCTAGGACTGCGACGAAAGATGCTCGGAGATGATCGTCTCGCTCACGCTGCTTCGAGAGCTTATGATGACCTGGTAAAATCCCGAGAAGGTTCATGGAGACCAAGGTAGCAGCAGCAGCAGGACAGATTTCCTGGACGGTTGCGCCTCATAGTGTTTTCGCACTTGGCCCGAATACTTGAGTCTGTACCTATGACCCATTCTGGGCTTGTTTGGGGAAGAGGCTCGTAAATCACGTAGAAGGATATCTTCCGAACCACAGATTGATCGCCACACTTCCATATTTCGCTCCGGTATAAGATTTTGACCCACGTAGACGAAACTCTTCACCTCATACCACAAATTATTATGCTCCGATCCAATGGACGTCTGGTTTTATATCTCGGTAATGAACTTCACCATGATTTGGTGGAAGTGAAATCCCTGACCAGCTTTCCCGCTTCACCAAATGTACCAAAATCTTGGGCGCGAGTTTGGAAGAAGGTCTCATGTGGAGGAGATACTCCTTGTAGATTGGTGTGTCACGGTAGGGGTTGGGCAACAAGTCTGTCTAAGGGGTAATACGTCATAATGTCCACTCAATTGTGTGCTAATCTCATTTTAGGAAACAACCTGTTTCTTACCACCATTGCAAATTAATCAGCTGGTCTGAAGATCAAATGGTTGCCAATGGTCCGTCCAGTCACAGCAAGAAAAGTCCTGCAGGCTCACCCTCATTGAAGGCTGTACGTAGAACAGGCTGAGTCATAAAGTTAGTGCAGAAAAACCTCGATTCAACCATAATGGAACCCCAGAATCACCCGGCCATCAATGCAGCTTATCTTCAGATCCAATTCCCAACTCTCTTTGCTGTGGTGATTGCTAGCACGAAGGCAGCCTTCAAGGACGTCTACGTCAGGTCGATCGTGCGTAGGCCCATAGGGAGGCTCTTTAAAAGAGTGCACCGGACACACGATTCCTAGGGGACCGCTGTGGACGGAGATGCCTTGCCCCATTTAAAAACACAAGTAATAAGCCTGTGGTACCGCAGAGAGAGAGAGAGAGAGAGAGAGAGAGAGAGAGAGTCTGCGAACAGTCTGTGAAGAAAGGTCAAGATCCTAGACATCGGTTAACGCACAGGGTCCAAAGCAGTTGCAGAACAATTCACTGAAGCGTCTGTGATGATTATTTCTCTGTCAGACAAGATCATGTTTCGTTCTGTGGCGTTTAGGGTCCAGTCGCAGGCTGATGACTCATCTCCTCAGGAATTCAGTTCTACTGAGCCCTAGAGGAATCACTGATGAAGCTTGAATCATCAATCCAAGCATTCTCAACAAAAGCAGGGTCCTGTTCGGTGATGTATGATGTGCTTTGGTGTTCCCGTGAGCGTTCCTCGTTCTGAGTGCCTGAGCACCGCAGCGTGAGAAGGTCGGCGTGATCAAATACAAATGCGTCGTAAACACAAACAGCAGTAAGTGTTACGAGCAAAGCAGGAGAGCTGCACGGGACAATGCTGAAGTTCACCGGGATCAGAAGTTGAAAACATACAGAAAGGTGTACCGAACCGGCGCTGAGTATCGGGTGATGTTCCGTGTACGCGGTGCCTTTTTGTCATGCCGATGGCGTGTGTACGTTTTGGTTTCATCTGACCACAAAACAATAGCAATAGCGAATGTATTCGTATTTCTAACGTCGACTGTGTCAGGAAGAGCTTCTTTCTTGTCTTGCTCCAAAAACAGCTCGTTATTATGGAAGTAGCGTTTAACGTTTGATTTTGAATCAACGGATTAATTCCAAAACCGGCTTTTCCCACCACGTCGTCGCGTAACGACCGCGTGCTTAAGGGTCAGATTGGCAGATTTCCTACTCTTTCAGATATGTTAAGAATTTTGCTATGGCTTTAGTTCCTGAGACGTTTCCCATGGTAATGGATGTCAGGGATTTTACATGTTTGCAACCTTTAATTTATACCTCAGGGGGAAACAAGACATTATTAAATGGAACAAATGCGTTCATGATGAAACGCTAATGACAAAAAAATAAAAAAAATTCTCAATGACAATTTGTTTGCATTTATTAAAAATATTCCTTAGGGGTGTCAGTAATTATGGCACATAAAAGATTTGGAGGGGAAAAAAAATGTTGATTTACTCTTTTTTTAAAAAAATAGTTCTAATAAGAAAAATTTGAGTTAGAATAACTCAAAAACCTAGAATACAGATAGGTTTCTCTGTCTGAGTGGAAATCTAAATTGAATAAATGTACATGTATAATTATATCTAATTATTTTCCCCAAAATTATTCTGCACTGTGGTTCTGAAACAGCCTGAGAATAGTGTTTACTTTTTACATAAATTCTTCATTTTTACTTTTCGCTTTTTTTTTTTTTTTTTTTTCCTTTTTGTTTTCTTTTTTTTAAACAAAAATGATTGGTCAACTTTCTAATTTTTGAAAGGGAATTTACGATATTATTTGGCATTGTCTAATGAAGACTACTGTATGTACAAACCCTGACTTCATAACCAATTCACTAAATACACATTTTAATTCAAATAAAGACCTGCTTTATTTACGTAATCCATAATAGATTATTCACTGCTATCCTCGATGTCTGTTTTCTTGGTAACAGATCTTAAAACCAGCTTTTTTCTTTGTATTTCTGGTTAATTTTCACATTTTGCATTTTGTTTCATGAGCTCAGCTGGCCTTTCCAACTTGCTGCCCACTTTTTTTTGGGGGGGGGGGGGTGGGGGGGGTTCTTAAAGGGATTTCCGGCTGAGCTCTTGTGCAAGAATTCCTAAAATAGGTCGGTAAAAACATATATAGACATACGCGCACACACATATATAAATAAACCAACATATTTAGACGTACACGATGTCGTGGCTTCGGAATATTTCTTTCTCAATCGATGCTTTCCATTTTTACCACTTTCTAATGGCCATATGTGCGGAATATTTTTGTCATCTAATCAGCACGCTAGTCAGAGCGTACGCAAGTCATCGAGCTGAGATAACGCTAAAATTCATAAGAAACACGCCATACAAAATGGCGAGGTAAATGGAACATGGATTTCAATCAAAACATTCACTTTTTTTTTCTGCCTGGTTGTGCGAAACCCCCCCCCCTTCAATTTCAAAATGGTTCTGTATACTTTTAACATATTCGGACATACGGTATTCTACATCATACAGAACTCTTATTCAAAAAGGGTAAATATCCAGCAAAAAAGGAAAGAAAAATGTATTCAAGAATTTACATCATTTATAACAGATGAAATTAATTTAGTGTCATATTTTCACGTGAAAAAGTAGCTTTTATTAAGTAGCGGAACTCTTAGAAAGTGATTTTCTTTTTAACGCATCTATGCCGTTTTCATTCGATCTCAATCGACTCACGCTGACTGACTCACGGAATAATGGATCTTATAAAACAACAAATATTTACCATTCGCAAGAATTCGAACGGGCCTAGCCAAGAACGCTAGCTACTGGAATCGATGCTAGTCTAACCTTAGCAAAGAAAACAAGCTAACTTGGTTCAGCATTGCCAGTTGAGGTTCGCAAAGTAGCAAAACATACTTCAACGTGCTTCTAGACGGAGTTTAGACGTCTCATTTTATACGAGTCTTCGTTTACTCCAGCATATTAAAACATTTTAGTGAGGCGCTAATCCTCAACTTCCACACTGCATTACGGTGTTATCCACCGTTTTCAAACACATACGGGTAGCTTCAGCGCTAACTGCTCTTTGTATTGGTGCGACTATTGATCGTTTCTTCTAGATATAATATGTAGAAATACCAGATTCGCTTTACTTTGGATCCCGCGGGTGTACTGATACTTAGCTTCGAACCGTAACTACCTGATTAGCTCAACAATCTGCATGTTGTGTCTGTGTGCCGAAAAAAAAAAAACTCCCACAAATATTCAGTGTTGATCTAATGATTGTGTGATGAGTCATGGCTAACTAATGGCTAACTGCTGATTCATTACACCGGGGCTGTGATTTGCAACAGAGTGGTGTATATAAGTGTCTATTACAGATATTAATAGGCCACGCCTCTAGTGCGAATAGAGAACATTTTTCACAATATTGCGATATTCTTTGTACATCACAGCATGCCAGGCGCCATTTCGGTCTTTTCTCCCGGCAGGCCGAGATCTTAGCTGTGTTCTTCCTCACCCTCCTCACACCGTGTCTCTCTGTTCCTGCTGTCTCTCTCCCTCACACCTCTCTCACTCTCTCTGCTGCTGCAATCCTCCTTTCGGTTGCCCAGCAACGCTCTTTAGAAGGAATTAAAAAAAAAAAAAGTATTAAAGTAATGGCGCAAGCATATTCTTTTCAGTTTTTGAACCTGGAACGAGAAGAGAGCGTGCGCGTCGAGTGTGCTGCTGTGCACACGCACGACACAAGCACCGATCCTCGTCATAGAGACCACACACTCTGCACGTTTAAGTGTTTTTCCATCTCTAACCCGACTCATAACACACCATGAAGCGCCTCGTTTAAGGGCTCGGTTGTTAGGGGCTGATTTGAGTCAGCTGTCTTGGAGTACTGGAACCACAGTAATAGACAGTGTTTTGGGTTATTTGGATATAAATTTGAAAATCATAAATCTTTTTTTTTTTTTTTTTTTTTTTAAAAAGGCCTCGTTTCACTGACCACAAGGTAGCGAAAAGAGAAAAAGGAACACTTCTGTCCTCTCTCTCTCAAGCTAGAAGTGGTTTCACTGGGTTCATGGAAACATTCGCTGGAGAAAAGTGTCCTCAGTGGCACAGATGACCTTTTTATATCATACTGTATACTCACCGACCAAAACACGTGCACATTTATGCAATTATCCGATCGACCAATCGTGCGGCAGCGGCACAAGGCATAAAATCGTACAGATACGGGTCGAGAGCTTCAGTTAAAATTCAACATCGAGGGAAAAAAATGCGATCTCAGTGACTTCGACTTAGTCGTTGGTGCTAAAAGGGCTGGTTTGAGCATTGATCTCCTGGGAGTTTCACACACTACACAAAACCGAAAAAATTTAAAATTGCCCGGCGAATAGTCCGAGGTGACAGGAAGGCTACGGTAACTCAAATAAGGGCAGTGATGGCTTAGCGGTTACTGATCGGAAGGTCGGGGGTTCAAGCCCCGAGGCTGCCAAGCTCTGTGTTACTGATCCTAAGGTCGGGGGTCCAAGCCCCATCACTGCCAAGCTGCCACTGTTGTACCCTTCAGCAAAGCCCTTAACTCTCTCTGCTCCAGGGGGTGCTGTATCACGGCTGACCCTGCACTCTGACCCCAACTTCCAACACGTAATGTATACGTGATCAATAAAGACTCATTATCATCATAACCACTCTTTACAACCATGGTGAGCGGAAAAGCATCTCAAAACGCTATACGGTAAAACTATCGTTTAAAAAATGTCTTTTCTTGGTAATGAATTTCAGTGTTTTGTAGGTGATACACTGTATGTTTCATCAGTTTACGCATTCAGAGTTGACCTTTCCCATACTGTTAACGCTGTAAATGAACACATTTAAGAGGAGTTGGTGATGTGTTATGTCACTAAACTACATCTTTTTTTGGGGGGGTTGCCATCGGACTAAACGTAACGTGGATCGTCACCTAAAATGACTTCGACGCGTCTGATCCATAGCACGACGATCTGTACAAACCGAACCAAAAATATCTTTTACTACTACTACTACTACTACTACTACTACGTTTTCTCAATATTACTGACCCAATGTTATGAATTCATGCAGCAAGAGCCCAAAGGAAGAGATTGTTGATCAAAGCTTTGTCGAGGTGCTAGTGGAATAAACGTAGGTGGAAATGAATAGGAGATGGAAAAAAAAAAAAAAAAAAAAAAAAAAGATGGCCGGCGGTGCAATTACAGTCTCCAGTCATTTTTGAGTCAGAAGCACGATTTTTATTGAAATGCAGACAATCTTGCGCTGATGTGTCCAAACAGTCACTTATGTAAAAATAGAGCAGCTCAGAGATGATGGAGGACGGCGTTCACATGGCGTGTGACGCATTTCGTTCTCACAAACACGCATATACAGAGTGTAAGGGTTCGGCACTTACTCACTTACACAATGGCTCTTCTTGTCTCAAGTGTGTGACGCCGTGTTACCGAATACAGCTCAATTCTGAATTACAACGTCATGGAATTTGAGTAATGCACCAAATATCCCAGGACTGACACAGGAGTAATCTGTGGTTACACAGAAACAAGACGAGTGTTAACTGGAATCCACTCGGGTGCATTTATTTCCTCGCCAGTGTTACTTGTAAGACACTTTGAATGAAAGTGTCTGTCAGAATTAATGATAGGTTATACTTTGGGCTTGTCTGTACTAGGCACTTGGCAGTCATTCAGGCACAGGGGGCGTGGCCTTTCTCTTTCTCTTGGCGAAACAGCGTGTCACATTTTCCTGAGTCACACGAGGTTTTCATTCAAACTGAGTCATATTCTGGGTAATTATGCGCTGGCCTGGGAGAATCCTTCACATGGACACATCGGGATATTTTCTACTTTGTGAAGTTATGAACAGTGCAGATTTCAGATCTGGACTGAAATAGGTTTGGCTTTTGCACATAACTCAAGTAAAAAAAAAAAAAAAAAAAAATATTTATTTATTTATTTACTTATTTATTTTTTTGCTGTGGTGTATTTTATAAATCGATTTTTTTTATTCATTGTTGTGAACTAAGATTAAAAACATGTTCTGAAATTACGGGTCAAGGTTTTGAGATTTAAAAAATATATATATATGAAATATTCAGAACCCTAAATACCAATCTCCATCCATCCATTCATCTTCTATACCGCTTATCCTTCACTTCAGGGTCACGGGGAAACCTGGAGTCTATCCCAGGGAGCATTGGGCACGAGGCGGGGTACACCCTGGACAGGGTGCCAGTCCATCGCAGGGCACAATCACATACACACTCACACACCCATTCATACACTACGGACACTTTGGACACGCCAGTCAACGTACCATGCATGTCTTTGGACTGGGGGAGGAAACCGGAGTACCTGAAGGAAACCCCCGCAGCACGGGGAGAACAGGCCCCGGTGGGAATCGAACCCCTGACCCTGGAGGTGTGAGGCGAACGTGCTAACCTCTTTGCACGTTTCCATGGTTTCCTCCGGGTTCGGCAGTTTCCTCCGACCTCCTGAAAACATGGCTAAATTGCCACTAGATGTAAATGAGTGTCTGAATGTGTGTGTTCATGGACTGACATTCCCATCCACGTTGAATTCTCTCTCTCCATACTCCCGCCAGTGTTCCTGAGAAAGGCTCCGGATCCACCGCAACCCCGTTACTGAAGCTGAATGAAGGAATATATTAGTAGCCATATTTGGCACTAGTCTTCCTACTCTTGAGAATAATGGCAATAGAAATAAGAACGCACTAGAGAAAAAACTTGAAGTGGAACAAAATGACCCAAGTTCTCCTCTTCAAACAGAAAAGATTTGCTCGGAAAGGAACTCAAGGTTGATGGCTCTGAAACACCTCTTCCCTCTAAAGCACAAGAAACTCTGTGAGTGTGTCTGTGAGATGAAAGGGAGGGAGCGAGGGAACGGGAAATCAGACAATCAGAGGGAACAAAATAGCTCGGTGAAATGGAAGCATTCTTACGGGGCATGTGAAGAGCCACTGCTCTTGGAATCTAATGGGGAATAGATTTCAATCTTATTCCAATTACTCCAAATAAATAAAATAAAAGACCCCCCCCCTCTCAGATCTGCTGTAGACGAATATGTCGGCTGAGACGCCGAAGAGACGTGAGGTTTTCAGCTTCACGAACTTCACAAACAGGGTCGTTCTCATTTTTAAGGTTTCTCTCAAAGCTTGTTGAATGAAATCTGACATGGTTCTCCGTGTGAGGGTTTTTCTGAAGCGTGATCTGTTTACTTTTGAGTTTTACGTCAGGGGTTTGATTCCCGCTGCTGTCATGTGAGTGCGGAGTTGGTATGTTCCCCCCGTGCTGCGGGGGTTTCCTCCGGGTACTCCGGTTTCCTCCCCCAGTCCAAAGACACGCACGGTAGGCTGATTGGCGTGTCCAAAGTGTCTGTAGTGTATGAATGGGTGTGTGAGTGTGTATGTGATTGTGCCCTGCGATGGATTGGCACCCTGTCCAGGGTGTACCCCGCCTCGTGCCCGATGCTCCCTGGGATAGGCTCCAGGTTTCCCCGTGACCCTGTAGGATAAGCGGTATAGAAGATGGATGGATTTATGGATGGATTTCTGTGCTTATTAGCGCTTCATGATTAATCAAATCAATCTGAGACGCGTCTCACGGACTCGTTCTGATCATGAGCACTGTAGTGATGAATGTCGCTAAGGTCAGAGAAACACTCACAGTCATCATGAAAACACTCAAACACAGTTTAGTAATAACACATGCAAGACTTTGCGAGTAGACAACGCAGAGCACGGGACTCAGGGAGAGGTGAGATGCACAGCGGCTGTCTTCAGGGTGGTGCTGGAACAGAAACGAAACAGGAAACAGGTGACCGTTTTGCATATTTACAAATCTGCCGCAATGCAAAATTGTCAAGCCATTATCAAACTCGGAGGAGAATGCTCCGCCTTGACATCTGTAAGGACCTGATCACTGACTGTAAGTAACAAAGCAACTACTTGAGCGGCAGAAATCTCACCTACAGCCTACGCAAAGCAATTTCACCAGATTAGCCAGTGTATCGTTAGCATGCAGAAGTATACTGTAGTGATAGATGAAATGTATCATGTATCAAATATATCATGTTTTGTCTACAGACCCCATAGAGGGCACGTTCTCATGTTCCATCTATAATGGGGCACCCTAGAGGGCATTTTGTCTATAGTAAGGGCACCCTTGAGGGCACTTTATCATGTTTTCTCCACTGAAAGTGCATTTCATAATGTTCTGTCTAGAAGCGGGGCACCCTAGAGGGCACTTCATCGCATTTTATCTACAGTAAGGGCACCCTAGAGGGCACATCATTACGTTCTCTCCATTGCAAGGGAACCCTAGAGGGCACTTCACTGTAGATAAAATGTGATAAAGTGCCCTCTAGGGTGTCCTTAACACATTTTATCTTCAGCAAGTGCACCTTAAAGGGCACATCATTAAATTTTATTTACAGTAGGGTACCCCAGAGGGCACTTTATCATGTTTCTCCACTGAAAAGGCACTTCATCATGTTTTCTCACACATAGCGCCACCCTAGAGCGCACGTCATCACATTTCATCTACAGTCAGGGCACCCTAGGGGGCAGTTTATCGCATTTATTACAGTCAGGGTGCCCTAGGGGGGCACTTTAACATGTTTTATCTTTAGCGAGTGCACCCTAGTGGGCGGTTTATCACATTCTATCTACAGTTGGAGCACCCTTGAGGGCGCTTAATCATGTTTTCTCCACTGTAAGAGCACTTTATCATGTTTTTTCTACAGTAGGGCCCCCCTAGAGGGCACTTTATCATGTTTTCTCCACTGTAAGAGCACTTTATCATGTTTTTTTCTACAGTAGGGCCCCCCTAGAGGGCACTTTATCATGTTTTCTCCACTGTAAGAGCACTTTATCATGTTTTTTTCTACAGTAGGGCCCCCCTAGAGGGCACTTTATCATGTTTTCTCCACTGTAAGAGCACTTTATCATGTTTTTTTCTACAGTAGGGCCCCCCTAGAGGGCACTTTATCATGTTTTCTCCACTGTAAGAGCACTTTATCATGTTTTTTTCTACAGTAGGGCCCCCCTAGAGGGCACTTTATCATGTTTTCTCCACTGTAAGAGCACTTTATCATGTTTTTTTCTACAGTAGGGCCCCCCTAGAGGGCACTTTATCATGTTTTCTCCACTGTAAGAGCACTTTATCATGTTTTTTTCTACAGTAGGGCCCCCCTAGAGGGCACTTTAACATGTTTTTATCTTCAGTTGGTATGGTATTTTCGACCACTGCGGGACCAGTGAGCCCATCAGTGCACCCAGTGTTCCGAGGCGTGGCTCTGGATCCAAGGCAGATGAAAGGATGAATGAACGAATCAGAACTATTTACACCCAAAATACCAGTTGTTAAGAATAATTAAAAGCTTTTTTCCTCTTTTCATAGTACCGAAAACATGTAGATGAGAAGAGAAAGAGATGTCTTGAGAGAAACAGTCGACTTCTTTGGCTGGAGGATGGACGTTCCTGTGGAAAGGTGTGATGCAGAGGAGAGGATTTATGTTTCATCATAAACATTCGTGTCGTGAACACAGTCCCATCAGTGTCCATGACTCAGGTTCGAAGAAACCGTAATTATTATTATTATTATTATTATTATTATTATTATTATTATTATTATTATTATTATTAGAAATGGTTAAACCCGAAAGGAGGAGCAAGAAGGGAAGTTGATATGGTTTGGAGAATCGTTTGAAAGCGCACGCACGCACGCAGGCGCGCTCACTCACTCACTCTCACACACACACACACACACAGCACGACGCACTCGGCTCGTGACAGCATCGTTGAGCGGGTGTGCTCAATCAGCAGTTCACGCCAAATCACGCAGGTATCAGATCTCTAAAAACGACGAGACGAGGGAGTTCATCAAGGTAAATATGGGTGTGTATTTCTCTCTCTGTGTGTGTGTGTGTGTGTGTGTGTGTGTAACGAGACTGAACCTGTTTTTATGATATCCTTTAAAACGTGAGCAGCTTAACTGCATGGAGTCTGGTTGGTCTGATGAGCTCTGACAGGTGAGACGTTAGAAATAAATACGCACGTGACAAAAAAGAAAGGAGAACAGGTGTCATGGGATTAATTCGTTTATCTGTCGGGGCTGATGCGCAGACGGGATTATTATGTTTGGCAACATACTGATCAGATATGGCATCCAATTACGTTGTGCTATCAAGAACCGACACCAATTATTATTATTATTATTATTATTATTATTATTATTATTATTATTATTATTATTATTATTACACTTACATGGAATCAAATCTTCCTGATTGGTTCCAATTAAACATATTAAGTATATCAAAATAATACACTACTATCCTGTCATACTGTTATCTTGTTATCTTAATTATGATAGTTTTTATTTGTTTTTCAAGCAGATGTTGTTTATTCCATGTGGAGTACGTGTTAAACCTGACTGGTCAGAAGGTGTTGTTTAATTTCCTCTAACAGCAACTCTAAAGACAGTAGTAATTCTAATCACAGGCTATTAATAATAATAATAATAATAATAATAATAATAAACACAGTTTCTATAGTAACAGCTCCTTTACAGGGACTACTTAATCAAAGCATAGTAAAAAAAGACAAACATATTTTTAAAAAATGTGCACGCGCATAACCGTGGATACGGTGAAGCGGATTTAAGGAGTTTATCTGACGTGCATGGAAGGAGTCTCCAGTGTCAGCTCTCAGTAACGGTCGCTCGGTTTTCCACCGCGGGACGACTTGATAAGAGAGGGGGGAAAAAAAGAGAAGTGGTGAGGGTCCCTAAAGAAACGAAGGCAAAATCACGCAAACTCCGCAGTATTCGGAGGAGCTCGCGATTTTTCGAAAAATTACCGCAGACTCGGGCCGAGACGTGACGTCATCGCGACGCGCGTTCAGCCGGAGCCCTCTTCGATTCGCGCGCGTCGAACACGTGTCTCGTTTACGGACGAACGTCGCTGCGAAATACCGCGCAGGACAATTCCATGCGATCGCGATTTCACAAACTCAAATAGGCTTAGCTACAACAATCCCCCAGAAAAACTCCAAAACGCAAAAAAAACCCTGTCCGGACTGTTTAACGTAAGTAACAGGAGCGGACTCGCATTCAAGGGCGTCCCATGACATCGAAACGTAACTATGAGTCGTTAAAAAATCATGACGTGTCGTTCGTGAATAAATCGCGGAGGTATAACAGGAATAAAACACTCCAAGATGTGCCGAGGCGGATCGTTGTTTTCTTCTAACAGCACGTCCGGGTTTGTCGTCTGTTATTCCCGGCGTATCTAATACGCAGCACTGTAAACGTTAGACTCACGGGAGAGTAAAAAAACGCCACATTTCTGCTACAGTTAAGTAAAAAGTGATGACAGCTTTAATCGCGTTCACGCAGCAACCCAAGCCGACCGAAACTCCAAACCCTTCGAGCAAACGGTGACGTAGTCAGACGGAGGTGATGAACTACACAGCCTGTGTGAAGCTGCCCCCTGGCATTACGTACAAGACATACGGCATAATTAGCTGGACAGAGAACTCTCCAAGTAAAAGAACCATTCATAGATCTTTATAGAGTCACTGCAGTGATTCAGAGCCACTCATGAGAACGTGATAAACAAAGCAGCGCGTCGATGTTATCTCTCTCTCCTCAAGGTCAGCGAGAGGGGAATTTGAAATGCCATAAGATAACGACTACGTGCTGGAAAGCATAACGAGGCAGCGAACGCGTGCGGGAGAGATGAGCGAGCTTCCACGAGTGAGGTTAATAGCAGGCGGTAACGGCGTATCGGTTTGTAGGAGGGAAACGCAGGAACCGGCGTGATTAGAGGTATCGTTAAAAGTCAACGAGACATCATGCTGACAGTCACTATTACGCTCGAGCACTCGAGTTATAAAATGCTGAACGGGAACATGTTCTCCTGACACGATCTTTTCGTTCCGCTCAAGGAATAGCTCTTTAGAGGTTTTAATCGTCCGCCGTGGGAAAAAAAACGATACGCGGGCGTTTCGACGATTCGCGTCGTCGCGAGGGCCGTGGCGTCGGTTATATAGAGGTCGGGGGTTCAAGCCCCGACGCTGCCAAATCTTTTGTTTAAGATGTTATTCACTGGTTTGAAAATATACAGTAAGTGATGTCATTACATCTCCTCGCATGTCCGTTCCTTTCTGTCGATCAGAGCGTGTCCTGGCGTCCTCTGGAGATCTGACAAAAGGCCCGATCTTGCATACCGAGGATCGCCAGAGAGCGCAAGACGGAATCCCGGCTTCGGAAGACTCGGGCCACGCTCTCAAGGCAAGTCCACCGTGGAAATTAGTCTGAAAAGCGTTCTTTCTCGGATTGGATTCTTCGTCCGCCGACCTTCTCGATGTCGTCACGCTCTGCAGTTTGACGAGTTCCACCTCGTGGGATAAAACGTCCTGCGTTCGACGTGGTTTCACCTGAAGAAAAATGCTCTTAAATGCCTGTCAAGTCTGTTTAATTTGATGATTTGAAGAAAATATGATTTTACGGCGTGCCAGCGTGGTTTTGAGACTTGACTGAAGATTTCAGCAATATATATATACATATATATATATATATATATATACACACACACACACACAGGAAGCGTGACTTTCTTTCAGTTTTCTCAGCTGGATTGCTGAGGTTTGCGTTGTTATCAAGGATACGATCATGGTGATGTCGCAGGGTACCTACACGTTCCTGGCGTGCTTTGCCGGATTCTGGCTGATTTGGGCGTTTATTGTCATGGTTTGCTGCTTCTGCAGCTTTGTGCAGCGTAAACTGAAGCGGCGGCGTGAGGAAAGGCTGAGGGAGCAGTGTCTGAGGGCCTTGGAGATGGAGCCTTTGGAGTGTACAGGGGTAGGATACCCGCCGAGAGAACCTCCTCAGTTCTGCCCACCACCTCAAATGATGTCTCCGCAGCTGCCGGTCGCCCACACGATTCCTCAAGGCAACTGGACACCACCACCAGGTAGGCAGCTCTTTGTTTATGATTCTAATGCTTTACAGTCGTTTTTTTTTTTTTCTTTCTTCTTTAAAAAAACATCGATAAGACGCGTCAAATGAATCAGATTTTTGCACAAAATCAGATGATGGGTCGTTGACCAGACTCTGACTTTGTCCGAGCAGAACAAAATATCCACATAGTGGTTATTTTCAGCGATGGAACACCAGGCCAGTTTGACTGTCCTGCAAAATGATTTGACCTCGAGCACAAAGAACGGAAGGAAGAACACGTAGGACGATTTGGAACAGCAGTCGAAACACTCATTCGAGCAGACGCGTGACAGGAACGGTGTCACGACAACGCTGACGTCCTTAGGAAAGAAATTTCGAGAAAATCTGATCCTCGGTCCACTTTCGGAATATTCAACTTGGGCAAATGTAAAGTCACAGTCCAACACTAAGATCTGTTATTAAACCTTTGGCGCACAAACTACTAAATAAACCCGGGCTGTTTTTGCTCATGTGGGCGGTGCAGCAGAAAATGTCTGCACCTCGCACCAGGCATGCAGACGTAGCCAAATTGTTTCATGCAAAACATGGTAACAGAGAGCTGTGTGGGCGGCGAGTGGGCAGAAGAGTACATCGGTGAGCTAGCAGCAGAGAGACAGAGACAGAGAGAGAGAGAGAGAGAGAGAGAGAGAGAGAGAGAGAGAGAGAGAGAGAGAGAGAGAGAGAGATGGGCTAATCATGCACTCCTGCAGCCAGGCAGGCTGCCAGATACAGAGGATCCCTGGCCCGGGCCGAAGAATGTCCCTTTAAAGAAGGTCCAGACACTCACAGGACTGATGGCCACACATTAAGACAGGAACTGAATAAGAGGTCAGCAAGGAAAACAGTATAAATCAAGCAGAATTCAGCTTTTTACAAAGACGACGTGAAGGTTGCACAATAGCTTGATGGTCCAGCCCCTGCAGTTTCGGTGAGAACTAGCAAAACACACAGTTTTATTTGTTCTACAGGGGAAACTCGGTTAAGATTGAATCACAAGGCCATTTAATAACAACATCATTAAGTAGTTTTAGTAGCACTGCGTAACATTATGCTATATTTAAAAAGGATCTAAAACTACGCCTGGAGCAAAATACTGTTCCAGGGATCCCATGGAAACATAGTAGGTTATGCTTAGGGTCCAATCAACAAGGGGTGTCCTTCATCAGCCTTTGTTTTTATTTATTTATTTATTTATTTTTTGAGATTTGGAGCACTTAGCGATTAGGTTCTCACCCAAAAGCCATTGTTGATATAGACTCACTGTCCACAATACCTCTTCATGCAATTATCCAACGTTCACGTCAGACATCAGAATTGGGGGGGGGGGGGGGTGATCTTGGTGACTTGGACCATGATGACATTGTCGGTGCCAGATTGGATGCCGATCTCCTGGGATTTTCACACAGTCGACAGTCTCTAGAGTTTAAACAGGATGGTTTAAAAAAAAAAAAAAAAAAAAAAAAAAAAAAAAAAAAAAAAAAAAAAAAAAAAAAAAAAAAAAAAAGGACCATCCGGTTTTGTGGACGGAAATGCCTTTCCGAGCATGAGAGAGGAGAACGACCGGACTGGTTCGAGCGAACAGGAACACAAGTAACCGCTCCGTGCAACCGTGGTGAGCAGAAAAGCATCTCAGAATGCACAACCATGAGGGAGACGAGCTACAACAGTAGAACAGTAGAAGACCACGTCAGGTACCACACCTGTCAAGCCAATCTCAGAAGATCAGCAGTTTCTGAAACACTCAAACATCTGGCACCAACGACCATGCAACCATGCCACAGTCAAAGTCACTGAGACCACTGAGACCCCCCCACACACCCCCCCCCCCCCCCCATTCTGATGTTTGATGTGAACATTACCTGAAGCTCTGGATCCGCATCCGCATGAATGACCAGGTGTACATGTGTCCCTATTAAAGTGGCCAGTGGGTATTGGTTGTAAAACAACCTTCTTACATGACTCGAATCTGATTTCGATGATTTAAGCCCGTAACTGTGGTTTTGTGTTTCCATGACAACTTCCAAGAGACTCAGAAGCGAGTAGGTGCATTTCGTTACACAGCGGCCTACTCATTCAAAATTTCATCTCGGCGCTTTATCAAGGCCAGATGGTCTGTGGTATTCGGACCGTCGCGTAAGCAGACGCTTGTGATTTGAGCACATCTGAATTCAACCTGCACGGTATGATTGCGTAGGTAGTGCTTGGAACATTCCGAGTCTCTGGGAACCATTTGCAAACGGAGGAGATAGCAATTAGGTTTTTTTCCGAGAAGATTTGAAATATATCCCGTCTGCCTCCCGTTGTTTATTGTAGACCTTACGTAGGATCGTCCGGTCCTAAGTCGGAAAGTAGTCACGATGACACCGCAGTACACAAAGTGCTAGCATGTGAGATTCAAACGGTGCATTTTCAATTAGCCTTCAGAAGCCTGGATCTTTATCTCCAGCCTCAGTAAAGGGTTCATTTCTATTCAGGGGGCAAATTTCTCTCAGCTTTCATCTGATGGACTGAAGTGTGACCTTGCCAGGGCAGATAAAAGCTCTATAGCGCTTTCTTATCATTTATACCACAGCGATATTTAATTCTCGAAGCTGATTGGTCAGACGGTATTGATTCATTTTCTTTATCCTACATCAAATCATCTTTTTTTTAAATGATTATTATTTTTTTTTATAACAGTACAGCACCGATGGCTGTGACATAAATGACGGGTTTATATTAACGCGCTCGTTCAACTGCGTTGTAGTTTCTATAGTAACAACTCATTCACAGATACGGTGCCGTGAAATAGTATTTGCTCTGGTTTTGTGTGTATCTCGTACTGAAGTGTTTCAGAAATGAAAACAAGATCCAAGTAAACGCAAAAATACAGTTTTATTATCCCAACACTGACTGTGTGAAAATGTATTTGCCCCCGTAATTACTAATGCCCCGAATCTACGAAAGTGCATCGATAATGCAATTCAGCTAGACTAGACGCAACCAGACCTGATTACCCTGTTCAATCACATCAACACTTCAATAGAACTTTTTTTAACAGCGTGAAGCCGGTTAAAAGGTCTTACCCAGTAACACATTATGCCAAAGTTGAAAGAAATTCCAGAAATGGTGAGGAAGAAGGTGATTGAAATACATCAGCATGGGAAAGGGTTATAAAGCTATTTCAAAGGGTCTGGGACTCCAAAGAACCACAGCGAGAGCCGTTATCTCCCAATGGAAAAACTCGAGACAGTAGTGAACCTTCCCAGAAGTGGCCGACCTTCTACAATTCCTCCGAGAGCACAGCGACGACTCATCCAGGAAGTCACAAAAGAACCAAGGACAACATCGAAGGACCTACAGGCCTCTCTTTAACCCTTTTACCGGACCATTAATGTATAAATTGTAAATTACTCCATCAAGTCTTACTTTTTTCAATCCAACATGGCCGACGGCGGCAGACGCACAGTAGCTCAGTTTCTGGCATTTTTGTCTAAAATATACCAAAAAAAAAAGAGTCTAAAACGTCACACTGTCACAAGCTTTTGGTTTTTAAATGATTTATAAATATATATAGTTCAATTATTAACGAGTTGAGCTAAAGTGCTTAATTAATTGTATTAGTTGAATGCAGTATATATAAATATACATTTCTTATCGTTTTGGACATCAAAGATTTAAGGAATGTTCTTTAATATTTGAAACCTTATTTGTTGCAAGTATTTTTCGGCAGTGATATCTAATATTTTTACTCCGTTTTGCTTTTACTTACACGTGCTAACCAGTTATTTTTCATGTAAATGATCTTTAAAAAAATGTGCATCATGAAGCCATCTAAAAATCATATGTTTATAGTAAAAATAATAATAATAATTCTGACTTGACAGCGTTCCTGAGAGACCTTGTGGTGACCCGCTGTTACATACAGAATCTAAACGCTAATTTCTGTATTAAAGACATCACTAGTGTACCTGTTAACGACACGTAGTGGTTGAAAAACTCTATTTTTACTGGTATTTATACACTGGGTTTCCATGACATGCTCAAATAATGAACAATCTGGTGGTACGTTGGAGCAGAAGTAGTAACGGACAACGCTATAACGCCCAAACGCTGAACTACATGGTGAACAGGAACTATTTTATTCATTAATGACTGAGAAACTGTTTTATTAATGATTTATCCTGTCTATTATTTCGCAAACAAAGTAAATAAAATCTGTTTCCCTGAAACCTCTGTTCCTCAGCTCCCATTCTCCCGGTGGAGAACGATGCCTGTGGAAAGCCGCCTTGCTACGAGGAGGCCGTTCTGATGGAGGATCCTCCTCCTCCTTACAGCGAGGTCCTTGCCGATCCCAGAGGTGGAACGTACACTAAACCCGTCCTGAGGTCCTCCAGGGACCACCAGGAGTCCGAGACCAGAAAGATGGCGCCCGTGACTGTGTTTTCCGAGCGTGGTTACTCGTCGCTGATCCGCTTGCCCTCGGCCAGGCGCTGGGACTCGCTGGACCACCTGCTCTCCAACGTGGACCTTAACCACTCCAGCATGGCGTTGGAGCCGCACGCCTCGGCCATGGCCACGATGCCACGCGACGGGCGTGCTCACATAGACTTGGGCCTGCGTGGCCTACGACCTCTGGACCACAGCTATGGACTGCCCACTGCTTTCCCTCTGCTGGGACGAAGCACGGCGGTGTGAACCTTCATTTGGACCGGTGTGACACTTTACGTGGAAAATTATCAGCCCTTCCTGCAGGGTTATTGATTTGGTGGTTTATTTAATTTTTTTTTTTGGTAAGAAAAGCTTCTCAGAAGGACCCGAAAGACATTTCCTCTCGATCTTTTCTTCTCGAGCCGAAGATCGTATGACAGACGTTATTTCTCCAGCTCTCTTTCTTTCTTTCGCTGTGTGGCGTCCCTGCCTGATGCAGAGCAGTAGCTATTATGTGAGCATTGTTGCCATGGTTCCTGGACCTCTCTTCTTCCCTGTTTTTTTTTTTTTTTTTTTTTTTCCCATCTCGACAGCCTTGGACTGATGTAACATAAGCAGGATGAAGAATGAAGTTCTGTTTTGTAAACTAGATATAACACAGGGCCACGGCATAGCACAGCATTCATGGTCTGTACCGTATCCATAATCACAGCCTGGGAGTCGGAGAGTTTCAGAACACCGGCGTACCGTCCGGACCGTTCGACTCCTCATTTAGCGTTTTTAACGTTTAAGTGTAAGGAGACCCTTCACTCCTTACGGCTTTCGTTTTCGACAGACGGCATCTTTTCAGGGCAGCAATTAGTTCACTTTGCATACTGTAATTGAATCGGCGGTGCTCCAAAACGAGGTTTCATTACGACCTGGACGGGATTCGTTTCGTAAAAACAGACGAAACAAACGAACGACCGTAAGCGACTGTACTGGTGCAGTCTGACTCTCAGACTAGGTTCATCATGCTGCTGAAGTGTACACAATGTACGGTATAAACTGTGAAAAATGACCTTGCTGCTCTGACGAGGTAAAATGTTGTTATGAAATACACAAATCTGCACAAGTTTTTTTTTTTCCCCTCTCCATAGAAGGATCTATATATAAATATATAAGGTAAAACTTTTCTTCAGAATAATGACATGCTCTACAAGAGGAACAGAACAATTTGAACCGTCTGGTGTCTTGTTCATTTGCCTGAAATGTCTCCTGCAGCTTTTAACTCACCGGCACATGCGGGTAAAAAAAACGAGAGACGACCGTCGTCGAGTTTGTTTATGTATTTATTTATTTATTTCTGCTCTTCTTGTCAGTCTCTGTTTAAAAACTTTTTTTATACTGACGCATTTATCGTGTCCCGGTCTGTTTGTCACGACTTCACCTCACTTTTAAAATAACGCGCATCTCCACGTGCGTAAGCGTTTTCCCTTTCCACCGTGTATTTCGGCCGTCCGGCGTCCTTTCCTCCGCGGACGGTCTTTCACTTCCCACATTCGTACGTGTTCGAGCGAGCGATTCCGGTTTCTTATTTACGTCGTGCCACGGTATTCGTTTGAATGTGTTCGTGTATCGCTTTGGGTCGGACGAGCGGGTCTAATTTTGAAATGGGGAACTCTTTGGGAGTCGCGGTGACTACGATCTAATTTGCTAACGCAGGCGGTGTTTCTTCGGCGGGCTGAACGCTGCGTGCGTAATGGCCTCGATTTCGTTTCGACAGAATCGTCTTCTGTTGCCGTTTAGTCTCGCCGCCACTCGCTCGGCTCTCTCCACCTCATTCGTCCTAACGGCTGTCTTCGTCGACGTCTCGGCATACGGACCTCGCGTCCGAGCATCCGGTCCGTGCGTTCGAATGACATCGATTAGAATTCATTAAGATGCTCGATGAGAAACACTTTATTAATTAATTAATTGATTGATTAATTAATTAAAACAGTGAGCGTTTAACGGAATGCTCCAGGCACACGATGACGTCTGTTGGCGTCTACAGTACACGCTCTTTTCTACCTTTTTAGTGTGTACCTTTCACCTTGAAAAGTGCATGATGTCAACCTTTATACTAGTACTCTTGAAGTACTTTCGAAACGAAAACCGAAAGCTGTCGAACATCTTCACTGAACGTGAGATAAACTGTTGTTATTTGAATAAGTTATTGTTCTGATCCAGTGTCATTTCAAGACAGTATGGCTTAAACCTAAACATTGTCCCGACTGATCTAAATTCCTGTCCAGAATTTTGTCACTTCCTGCACGCCTGCCTACGGGAAGATGTTAGATAGCCGCTATAGGCGTGTTTTTGAAGATCCGTCCGTCCGTTTTCCATACTGTTTATCCGATACAGGGTCATGTGCAGCCTGGAGCCTTTCTCAGGGACCTCTGGTCACAATGCAGAGGACACCCGTACTGGACGGGGTGCCGACCCATCGCAGGGCACAATCGCACACCCGTTCACACACTACGGACAATTTCGGCATGCCGATCAACCTACAGCGCATATCTTTGGACCGACGGAGGAAACCCCGAAGCACGGGGAGAACAAGCGAACTCCGCGCACACGGGGCGGAGACGGGATTCGAACCCCCCAAACGCCGGGTATCCGGGGAGCTCTACAAAGATGAAGGACGCTCTAAAAATGTCCGGTTCCGTTTAAATGCAGCGTTGGGTTCCTGTACGCAGAGTACGCGATCATACGTAAAGAACACTATAAACCGTTCTCTTATTTCACCCCTGAAATCCTGGTGGAAGAAAAATAAATAAATAAATCATTCCTGTTCAGAACAACCTGAAAACGCTAACGCTAGCTAGGGTATTCATTCAGAAGCGTTCCCTAGGATCACGTACCTTTAAAATCCCTTTGAAACGTTCGAAACGGCGTTCACGTTGCCGTGTAATATATAAAACACGCTAAAGGTACCGCGTGAAGGCACCTCGGCGACAGATTTCTCAGAGTGTAGATCGTAAACGCTCCGTTTTTATCGCTGTATATAAAAACCTTGCTTGCTCACACCCTGTACCGAACATTCATTTAAACCGTAATGACTTTTTCAAGCTCCAGGGTCACGTTTAAGGACCTTGCGAAAGGATTGAAAAGGTCAGACGGGGAGTAGATCGAGTACCAGAGCTGGCCGATTTGAGCGTTTAGAAGGACACCGAGGCCACGGCACGACCCGTCATAACCTTTTCGCTTCGACGAGACTCAAAACCCCTGCTTATTTCACGTTGAATACTTACCGAGTCCTCCGTCGACACGTGAGAATGTAAACGGGGATATATTTTGGGCGTTAAACGCCTCAAAAACAATACCAGGTTCACTTTAGAAGGACGTGAACCTCAATCAGACTCGATTTAAAAAAAAAAACAAAAATCATCACCGATGACCAAATGTGATTCGAGACCATCACGGTGTCTGTCTACGTGGTCTGCTTTGTGTTCTCGCTCCCGATTATTCGATTTCTTTTTACATTTGAATGTCTTTTCATTCGTTCTTTTGTCTTTATTCGTTCCACGGGCAGTGAGGCAGAAGACAGAGGTGTAAACTGTCGCTCCTCTGCCAGCGTGTTGCTAAGCGACTGAAACACAGCTCCGTGAGTCTGTTTACATAGAATAATAAAACGGCGTCCGTCTGTCCGTCCGTCCGTCCGTCCGTCTAGCCGTCCGTCCTGTACACGTCTGCTCCGAGTGCTCGGTGTACTTTGAATAAATGAATCATTCACAGGTTTCACGTGACGCCGCGAACTGGTCCTCCAGTCGTCCCTGTGTCTAGAAAGATCACGTGATATAACATCAGGGCTCTCATCCTTAACGTTTAAGCAATTAGAATCGTTTTTATTTTTACTTATCATTATTGAACCTGCCAGTTCACGTTTATCCTCGACGTGCTCGTGTACGTGTGATCCAAAGAACAGTTGGGACATTTTGCACAGCTAAATTATTATTGTTTTTGTGTGTGTGGGGCCAAGTTTACTGGAGCTGTGTGATGATTCATAGCTGCTTCGTCTCAAAAGCTAGTCTAGAAAGATAATATATGATGAAATGTTGACCGGACAGCTTGGCATCGGCCTACGTCCATAACAAAAGTGAAAACAGTGCAGGGTTTGAAATCAGAAAGAAGTGTGTATGTGTGTGTGTGCGTGTGTGTGTGTGTATTTAGCACCAGTGAGCTGACGGACTTGTTTTTGAAATCTTTTATTAACATACAGAAGCACGTAGCATGTCACAAAAGATCTTGTGCTTGTTTCAAAAACAGCATGTGACAGAAAAAGCGGACGAAAAGGGGGGAAAAAAAGGAGAAGGATGGAAAACAATAATAAAAGAGAGAGGGGGGAAAAAAAAGAAAGAAAGAAAGAAAGAAAGAAAGAAACCGAGCGAGAGAGAGAGAGAGAGAGAGAGAGAGAGTGAGTTTAGGAGTTGCTAAGCCTTGCTTCAGGGACAAAGGGCAAACTGGAGTAGTATATTAGTAGTAATAGTAGCAATAGTATTGGTAGTAGTAATCTCCTAGTAGTGTGTGAGAGAAAGAAAGAGCGTAAGAATCACTACGGAGGAGCTCGGAGGTTAAAGAGTACACTGAAATCACGTCAAAAGGGCCTCGGTTATCGTTAAAGATGCGGGTCGGCTCCCCGTCACGGACCAGCCACGTCAAATCCGGGTTTAAGAAAACGCGTGAAGACGTTAACGCACGTGTGTTCCGACGCCGACGGTTCCGGTCACGCGCGTTTCGTCACTGTTTCGTCCTGTTGTTGATTTTTATTTACAAAACAATACTACATCAGTTTAGTATTATTGCTTATTTCGCCTCTTTTACTTTGTAATAATAATAAAAAAAAATAAAAACAATTGAAAAGAAAAACCTCGACAGACTAAAACGACAAGGCTTAGGATCGTACTGAAGACAGGTCAGAAATACGAAACTACGGAAGACTGAGGACAGTCCAAGCTACAGATGTTGAACGAGATTCGTCTAGGAGAGCTGTGAGAAGGAGCCGCGGTTATGACGGACGAGTATCCGGTATGTCGGACTGTTAGGAATACTTCGTGGACATTCCGAAGGCTTTCGGTGCCGTAACGACGGTTACCGCGGGCAGGGTTTCCATCGAGACCGCGACGGCGTCAAGGTCGGATTCGAGGGTTTCGGTAAAATCGTATACAAATACTCCGATATCCAGGGGAAATGTTACTCTCTCATTAAAAAGCACACAACACACACACACACACACACACACAGCTAAATATGCATTAAAATAGTTATTGCCTAAGCTCTGAGTCAAATCGATTCTAATTCTATCGCGAACACTGGGGGAAAAAAAAAAAAAGAAGAGGAAAATACTACTTTTTATAAGTTAGAAATATACCTGTGGCACCTGATTATAAATCGCAAAACACCGACACGACAGCGTGAAAACATCCACTCGCTGGAGAGACCCTTGGCGCAGGAAATGAAGCAAGTCAAGCAGAGTTTAGTCACCGTCACCTGACCGGAACGTAATGACGACTAAGAAACGCGTCTCGTCGAAATCACGTCGAATCCGGAGCCGAGATCGAGATCGATCGCACGGCGGTGCGTATCTTCTCGTTCCGAAAGACCAAATAAGATGGGAACAAACTTAATATCGGCTTCGATTATCGGTGATCGGAATAAGAAAAGTGCTGAATACTAGCCTGAGCGTCTAACGAGGGGAGATTCGGTACTACCTTGGCTGGATCAAAGAACCTTTCCGTCATTCGAGGTTCTGGAACATCGCTAAAAAAACGAGAGAAAAAAAAACAAAACAGGACGCTCTATCTGCTACTGGTCACACCTGTCAGGCACAGGGAGTCGATACAACACAGGTGAGCGCTAAATACACACCGTGCTATACTCTGCATAGCAAAAAAGAGAACGGAAATAAATAATGACTTGTACACACTCACACACACACACACACACACACACACAGACTAACCGAGAGAGCTTAAACCCGCTGGCATCTTTAACAATAACCCGGATCCTTTTCAGTGGCTGACCTTTTTTGTTTTGTTTCTTTTTTTTTTTGCTAAAATATCGTACAGATTTGTATCGTGATAAGCTCGGAATAAGCTTTGTAAAAGTGTTTTTTTGTTTTTTTTGTTGTTTTTTTCTTCGTTTTTTTTTTTTTCTTTCTTCCTGGGAGTCGTAAGCTAGCGCCCTCCGGAGGTCTTAGTCATCGTCGTCCACCACGGGGTCCGTGTCCCAGCATGTGATGTCGATCTCTGCGGCAAGAAAACAGCAGATAAAGACATACGCTGAGTTTATACGGAAGCGGAACCTTTACAGTATACGCCTGGGCATTCGGGCAAACATCCCATAATCATCCGATCACGTAGCAGTGATCGGCGCGGTGCACACAATTACGCACGTGCTAGTCAAGAGCTTCGGTTAAAATCGAGAGCTTCACAACAGGCCATTTTGGACCGTAGCATGAGACGTCAGCTCGAACCGGTCTGGCCGTTCTACATCACTGGATGTTTTTTCGTTTTTCGCGCCGTTCTGTGTAAATTCAGGAATCCCGGAAGATTTCTGAAACACTCGCGGGATCACCGGTACGCTCCGAGTTCACAAAGGTCACAAATTCTCAACATTCTGTGTGTAATGTGCGAACATTAACTGAAGCTCTTGACCTGCATAAAGTTCATAAAATGTTATAATGCACACATAAGGCACCGTAGACATAATGTCATAACTGTTTATGCAAACGCATTACACTTTATTTTGATTATTATAGACTACGACTGTGTTTGTTTTGATTATGGAGCTCTTGTGACGTCTCACCTGGTGGTTTGTTGTAAAATACTGGCGTGGGATTGACTTTTGCTGAGCATTCATCAGACTGAGCGAAATCCTCCTCCTGTGACTGGCTGAAATAGCCTTCACTCGCCTGTACAAAACACACACACACACACACACACACACACACACACACACACACACACACCTCCATCTCAACATGTTCAATAGCCAAACATCGTCATCTGTCACAGATTAATGAGCATCATGCTTACTAGTGATGGTTGGAAAATGCTAAATGATAACAGAATAGGTTTTGGCGCCATCTAGTGGTGACGCAAAACACATTTCCTGGTCAGTTCTACAGTATAAACGAACCACGTTTCTGAGCGTATAAAATTCCATGTAGCTTTCTCTAAAATAATATCCTAGTGAGATGGCCGTGAGACTAAAATGATGTTTACATTTACAAGATGATAACTGATGATGTTGAATTGCTTAGGAGGATGAGCTAAAACCCAGAAAACTACCGTATATGAACTGCACTGGTATAGAAGCTTATCTTTAAAGAGAACAAAATCTAAACATAAATGTTTGTAAAGTTATGAACGAACACATTTCTGTAATAATAGCTCAAACGAGCAGATATATATAATTAAAAAAAAACTTTCAAATGCTAACACAATAGAAAAGCAATTATCAATAAAAAAAAAACGTGCTAATATAGTCTGTTGAGCATATGATTTGGTTGCTAAGCGAATTAACGGACAAAGATAAGGGTATTCTGTTGAGAGAACAATGGCTAAAGTGTCATGTATATCAAGGTTTGAATAAAGCTCGGCTAATGAGATGTTAGAAGTGGAATCTGTTTTACGGAGTATAGATAACCACGACAAAGATATGTAGGAATTTTGGGGTTGGGCCTTTTATAATTTGTGCTTTTCTTTGAATATGAGAAGTGATTTGCTGTTGTTTGGAATACCACTTGTGATCGTTTGCTCACCTGGGTCCCTTCTTTGAGCAGCGAGTCTCCGTTGGTCAGGAGCTCCTGGCTCTCGTCCAGCTCCTGGCTGTCGGAGGCCTGCTGGTAGCTCAGGGTCATGTGGTGCGACTCAGCAACGTCGACCAGGCTGGAGGGTGCGTCCTCGGACGAGGGGCACAGCTGGGCGTCAGGCACGTCATCAAAGCTGAGCAGGGGCTGAGGGAGGCTGGGTGACGAGTCGGCATCGCCCATCAGGTCCATGATGTGTGGGGCCTGGCAGGGTGTGGCCGTGGGCGCCGGGCTGCTCTCCCACATATCCATAAGCGTGTCCTCAGCGCTGGTGGATTTCAACTCCGTGGGATGATCCTGAGGAACGTCGGTCTGGACAGGCTCGGACTCCTGCACCGGGACTCGCTCAGGAGACTCAGGGGCTGGAGAGACATGGTGCGTTAAGGTTAGCGTGGAAGATCTCGAGTGTCCTGCACAGAGCCCCGACCTCAACGCCTCTGAACACCTTTGGGATGAACTGGAACGCCAACTAACACTAACTAGTATTCCTGAGGCGGGAATACTTCCTGGATGAGACACCAGTCCATCACACAACACCATGCGGAGACACATTCATGGTTTTGGGTGGTGGACATGGGGAGAACATTTCCGCCGAGCTCAGGATCAAACCGGGGATCCCTTCACCGCTGTACCATCGATATTATCTATAAATGTATACATACACGCCATTATATTCCACGATATACAGGTCACTCTGTGCTAAAAGCGACTGTTGTTAAATCCGAATTTGTTCTCAGACGCATTTCCTCTAGTTCCTTTTTTCATTAAATTCACACCTATGCGCACACACCTGCCATCTTTTTCCATCTTTCTGCAGGGAGCACCGATGGTGTTATAAAACATATTTATGGGTACATGCTCTTCCTGTTCTGATAATGAACAGTAATTTACAGAAACGGAGAAAGTCTCTGCGGAGCGCATTACCGCAGGACACCAAACCGTGTTGCCGGGCTGAGCAAACAAGCACCGAGGAAAAGCAGTGAGCTGTGAAAGCAAATGAAGGCACAGCAAACAAATGAGTCCCGGTAGTCATTTGGGCCCGTACGCTCCAGAGAGCCGATCTGGGACAAGACAGCAGCGCCGTCCTCCCAGCTGTGCGGCTTATTAAACAGACCAGAGGCTGTGTCATCTGTCCTGGACATGCTCCATGAACTAATCAAGCTGCTCTCAGGTGGCCTCGGGAGAGATTTTACATAAAGTTCTTGCCTCAGGATGTAAGTATTTAATACAAATAAATCTGACATTCCTGATTCACTCATCCCATATGGGTTGAAATTCTGTTAAAGTACTAATGAACTCTCTGGAGCGATCGACGAGATCAATGAGAAAATGTTATTTGAGAGATATGCGCAGATGTTTAGTCGATTCTTAATCGTAGTGAAGCGTGCTCACTGCCCCAGTGAGCGCCATAGAGTTATTATTGCACCTAGTGGCCAGAGATGGGAACTGCAATGTGAACAAGCACTAATAAATAGAGGCGCATCGGGGCAGGAATCACGCTGCCCTCGCTCGCTCTGTGAACGTCTTCAGTGCAGGACGAGCAGCTCATGACAGGATTACCCTCATTTAAAAATACTCCACAGCCGCTAAGATCTTTTGTTTTATAGCAAATGATCTGAATACAATCTGAATACACTTCCACAAACAAACACAAAGTGTAAGCGCAGACAGTGTGTCTACGATATACAGGACCATTTCTGTTGTAAAATAGATTGCGAAGATTTGGAGACGGAACGAGGGATTACGGAGTCTGCGCATCAGAAATGCGTGCACACTACGGTGACTTTGCTTCCCAAGCGAAGGCTGAGAAAAAGAGTGTTTTGCAAAAGTGGGTTTTTGTGAGTTGGTTTTTGCGGGAACCTGGCAACCCTGGTTAATAATATTAGCTCTTCAGGAAACACACCTGATATTAATGTCGTTATTCATGTCGTTCCTGCATCACCAAAGTCTATCGTCATGATCCGCTGCTGACTGTTTGGATTGCACTGGGATGACAGAAACTAATTTTCTCCGTGCTATCTGCTAGTGTAATCTTTGCTTGGTGTCATGCAGGCTAATTCAGTCTCTAGGTTATTGCTCTTTATTGGAAAACAAGCTGTGCCGGAGAACAAACGGAAATGATGACGAGCTTCAGAATGTAATATTGCATTGCCCTCTAAGGACCTTACCCCATTCCTTCTCGCTGTTGTCGTCTTTGTCTTCCTGGATGGCGATTTTAGGGATGGGTGGTGTCGGGGAAGCGGTCGAGACGCCTTCAGGAGAGTCATCTGACCAATCAGAGAGAGAGACAGAGAACACAACGTTCAGCGTGAAAGCACAAGTGGCGAATAATGACGTTACCGAACAAAATATCACCACTGAACACAAACAGCGTACACAGCACAGAAAGCGTTCACCACGACAGCAAGCGTGACGTGAAAGTGGCCCGGAGGGACACGCAAAACACGTAACACATGCAGGAAACGCACGTGAATAACATGCAGGCGCTGATTCAGACAGCCGAGAACCGAACCGAACCGACGAGCTCATGAACGGCTCCAGCGTGTCTTAGTGTTTTACACGACCACGGAACCACACGTTCACACAGATCTGTTTATTAAGTCTTATGATTTATACATTCCTACTTTCCTTCATAATTCAGAAGCAAAAAAAATGTTTATTATCATTATTATTATTATTATTATTATTATTATTATAACAATTTCCTTTGATCAATCATTGAGGTGTTAATCTTTATTAAAGAACAATTGTCGAGTCTTGTGTTGCCTGAATTTCAAAGCCATGTTTAAAACATTTATTTATTTATTTTTTTACCAAAAGACAGAAAAGTAAAACGATCGGTGTAGATTAACTACTTCTTCTACGTCTACACCTGGAGAATATTTCAAATAAATGCAAACGCAGAATGCTATCGTCTTTATTTATTTATTTGTTTATTGACCGATCGATTGATTGATTGATTGCAGGTGTTCCAAGGGGTCTTGCTAAGATGGATGGCATCACTGATGACCGTATATCGTATTAGACTCGGCCCTCCATGTAAAACAAGAAGCACCTGAAATCCAGGCACGAACACTCTCGTAACACACACGAAGGTACAATTATGTAAGCGTCCGTGCTGGACCTCTGCTGAACGAGAACCTTACATAATTGTAAAATACACTGACAACGAGGACGGAACAGAAGCTGTGTAACAGGAAGATAAAGAAACAGCAGCCGCTTGAGTAGAAGATTGCGTCATAGTGATCTGAATAGATTGGCAAATTTGTGTGTGTGTGTTTGTGTGTGTGAGGCTGCCGTTTGACATCCCAGGAAGCATGCCGTGAACTCATAGCACACCAGGTGAACTCTATAGAGGTCATACACGTTCACAGAAATGCTATACACACTCACAGGTCAGGACATGAGGGGAAGCCCAGGTGGGGCAGGCAGAGCAGGCGGGGCAGGTATCGTCCAATTAATAGGAAGCGTGCGGAAGGAGGAGGAGGAGGGGGAGGAGGAGGGGGAGGGCGGATATGAGTGAGATGTAACAGGAAACTTCACCTCATGACTTTGTGAAATCAAGGCCCTAACTCTATCTAAATCCATGATGGTGCCTTAAACGGAAATCTACGCAAATACACGGACGCCAGGGAAGACGGACGTGTGGAAATCTCAGGGCACTGAGAAGCCTGGATCGTGTTCAGCGAATAAAGAACAGTATCCGGACGGCGTCCGTTTTTGTTTTTTTTTCCAGATGTATATAAATTAATACGGGATGAGTTCCTGTCTCTACAAACCTACACGATATCAAAGCCACGTTGACATGGGATCCTAAATCTAGTTTTAAAACGTTAGAATCATGATACCGTGGAATATAAATACATAGCGTGAGGTCTAGTCCCGAGTGTAGTCGTAATCATAGCAGTGAATTTAATCAAGTCTGAGTATTGTTAAGTATAACCAAAAGTATGTGGACACCTGACCATCACGTCCATATATGGGCCTCTTCTGTAAAAAAAAAAAAAAAAGAGAGAGAGAAAAGAAGTGATGTCTATTTCTCTATTTCGCCCTCTAGTGGAATAAGATATTAGCACTTTTTTTAAATAAAAAAAAAAATTCCGTTCAATTATAAGCTGTTTTTTTTTTTACTATTATTATTATTTTAGAACACAAATGTAATACTGATTAGGTGGGTTAGATTAGAGCGTTGATCTAGCCAGACCCGGTGTGTAGTACGTATCTATGCTTGACACACCTCGGCTTGAACATTTCGGCGCAGGATTGAAATGATCGGACCTTGATTTCACAAAATAAAAACCGGTAGGGGTTTTTCCTCAAGCAGTGGAAGGGAAAACCGGTGACCTCAGTGACAGAGCAACATTTTTTGACTCCTGTCATGTGTATTTCGTCAGGCTAGAATCCCTAATTTGGGTCCTTTGTAGTTCTTTCAAGGTGTAAACAAAAGAAATGTATGCTCGTTAACCCTAACAACGATACACTGCGCATGCCTGACATCCTATACGGTGGTACTGGCAGGCACGCGACATCCTTCGACACGAGGATACAGGACACGGAACGAGCAAGAGACCATTGAGCTAAAACAACTATTCACCCAGTGCTGTCTAAAGACGCACTAGGAGACTCCTGCACACTTTCCGATATAAAAAGCAAAGCGCTACATGCAAGATGACCTATGAAGAGTCTATATGTTTTATAATATATATATATATATATACAAACATTATGCGTATATCATAATGTATCGATGATATATTAAGCGTATATCTAAGCTTAAAATACAAGCTGGTAGGACGGCATGCACAATTTCATGACACGAGCACCTTTACTCTGTGGAGAGAGATCTATTCTTGGGGAAAAAGCAAAGTGTATCCTAAAAATAAGAGCCGTCAGATGTCATATCCACTCGGAGTGCAGTGCAGCTACAGCCAATACAGCAAACGCTTCAGAACGTGATGCAGTGGTGGTGGTGGTAGGAGTGGGGCGCGAGAGCGAGGAGCTATAGGGCAAAAGAGACACGGGTGCTCCTGCGCTGATGAACCTGGCTCAGTCCAGTACCTACCAAGTGGGCCTGGGGTGCGAGAGGAGGATGTACTGGACACACACACACTGTGCTGCTGCTTCAAGAACGGACTGTCCAAGCGGCCTGGTAAACAAGGAGACAGGGAGCCCAGGGAGGGACACACAGACGGAGACGCACAGGCATGCGGAACACACAGAGGAAAAGCCGGGACAAGATGAAGACGATGAAAGGAAGAATGAACGAATGCGAGGAGGTTTTAGAGACAGAGAAAGATCGGGGAGGACGGATGGACGTGCGTTAGTGGACGGAGGGTCACATGGGCGACGGTATTTTTATTTTCCAGCAGGGTAAGATTGAGGGTGGAGGACAGGTCCAGGATCATCGTACGACATGAAATGCATCAACCCAAAATAAATACGAATGAATAAACAAGTACATGGAATGAATAGCGGAATATGGAAAATATCAGGAGGGAAAAGGGGAAGAGAAAGGAAGAGGGGGGGAAAAAAAAAAAAAAAAAAGGCTGTTAGTTCTACGTGTTCACACCCTGCAAAAATAGTACGACTGTCAGGCAGTCTGCTGAGAGCGCTCCCTAGAGACGCGGACCGGAGCGCTCGCCGAAACAGAGCCGCTTTAAACCGAGACACAGTTAAACATTCGCGCCCGTGTTTAATCCGGACGCTCGGTTTAATCTTGCGCGTCTCTGGATCGCACGGACGCACGTCACCGCCGTCTCCTTTCAGATCCGACTCGGGGTAGTCGCGATCTTTGAAAGGTAAAGAGAAAATTCCTTCCGAGAGAGAAAATCACAATCGCACTGAAAAGCGAAAACGCAACACGCACGGGCGAGATCGTTTTTTAAATTTGTCCCACGACGACAACACGCCACACCGAAAAGCATGTCCGAAGAGCTTCCGGTCACATCCGCCTTTCGGTCATAAATCGGAAAAGCTTCGGGCTTCAATTCAGGAGAAATCAATTAGGAGAAATTATAATAAACGACCTAAAAAGGGCGTTCTTTTATATGTACGGCGACGCCTCGTGAGAAACGAGGTCACTGTCGGATCACAACCACGCCCCCGGGTACAGCTTAGGGCTGTGATCGGACAGTGATTGTGTTTCAGTGTGACATGTTTTCGGGAAGTCGCTCAAGTCTGTCTACTGTATTTCACAGACACGGTGAAACCCGACGCGGCCGCGCGGATCGCTTTTAACGGTCCTTTTGACGTTTTTTTTTTCACCGAAGAGACGTCAAAGAGACGTGATAGCAACTCGGCGAAAGTCTCGCTTCTCGCCGCGGCGCGAATGAGATCGCCCGTGCGTCGCGTTTCACTTCTCCTCCCCCGTACCAGTGAGATCGCTTTTCTATCTGGCATCGAATCTTCTCTACAGAAAAGACAACAACAAAAAAAAAACAACAAAGAGATGAGATGTCTTCCTGCGGCCTAACCGTTCTGAAAAACTCCAGTGTCGAGAATACCCGCTACGCGAGGTTACACACGGATACGCTTTAAAACGAGTTTAAAAGTCAAGGATTAGTCCAAGCGGTTTGGATCTAATCTCTACCCACTGCAGGCAGAGATTAGATCGTGGATCAGGATGATTACAGAACAATCATTTTAACGTGCGCTGAGAAGAACACCCGATTATAACGGACGATGTTTACAGAACGCTGACGTGAATTCTTCGGGAATTTACGCTTCAAACTGGTAGCTCGGTGGTTAAGACGTTGGACTACTGCTCGGAAGGTCGTGAGTTCAAAATCCCAGCACTACTAACGAGCTGCCACCGCTGGGCCCTTGAGCGAGGCCCTTAACCCTCAACTGCTCAGTCGTACAAATGAGATAAACGTAAGTCGCTCTGAATAAGGCCGTCTGCTAGACGCCGTAAATGTACTCGCTGTATTGTTCGAGCGTTTCAAAACCATCCTTTATAGTCATTTCTATCTGAAATGTCGTGATGGAACTCCTGCCTCTAGACTTCCTAGGCTAGTTCCTGTGACTCCCTCCAACCGTTTTCACTGTTTTCACCATTTCCCTCTCCCCCGTGGTCTTACCGGTCCTGTGGGAGCTGATGGGTGACGTGTCCAAGCTGCTGGCTACAGCCTTTTCTCTCTGCTTGAAGAACTCTCGAGGGTTGCTCGTGCGCTGGGCGATTATGGCCGCTGCCTCCTGCCGACGAAACACCCCCCCCCCGGAAAAAAACAATAATAATCCTGGTATCTGCGGGGTACAACGTCCCAGACAGAGGATATCAAATAATAACGATATGGTACAGGTTTAAAATCTCACAGTGTAGTATCAGTACCGGTATCAGTTGCATGTCTGCCTTATTATAATTAGCTGCATCTTTTAACAAAAACTCTTCAATCATTTGAACATGTAACAGAGAAATGTATGATTACAGGACAACATCGAAATGGAATAAATTCTTGCCGTCTGTACCTGCTGTAAAGTTGATGATTGGCACATTTGGTAAAGACAAATATAGAGGAAATAAACGGGGGGTGGGGGGGGGGTGGGGGGGGGGGGGAGGAGAAATGTCCTTGGATTAGCTTAATGATCCAAAACGGATGCTCAGATCCACACAAAAATGGTTCAGCGACCACAGAATTCACGCTCACACAAAGTACGAAGTAAAGGGCTACCGATAATAGCGTCGACGAATGTGACTATTTTGAAAAAAAATCAGACAATTTCTTAGAATCAATTTTCTTCCATTAAAAGTTGAGATCAAGCAAATGAACCTTTACCAAGGGTGCCAATAAATTCTAGAACTGACCGTCGCTTTTTATTTATTTATTTTTAAACATTTATTCGAAATGTATCATGGAATTATTTAAGGTTAACAGTATGTTAGGAGGAGTTATTTCCACAACATATTGCCTCATATAGTATACAAAAATTTTTTTTTTTAAATAAATAAAAAAAAAACCCAGCCACCACCGGAGTGCTATTTCCGTACACCGTCCTAGTCCCGAAACCGTACGAGGAATCCCACTGACCCACATGCAAAGCCCAGAAGTATTTCTGACGCAACAACACAATTTGACCTACATCTAAGCTAGATTTACGTCTCACGGCCGGTACCCGACGAGGGTTTACCCAGAATTTGTATAGAGGAGAATTTGTATAATTATTATTTAATTTTTTTTTCAATATAAAGGTTGCGATAATTTTAGGGGCCCTGGAACGAACAAATCGACTCACCTCGACCTCGGACTCCTTTTTGTCTTGAGAGAGGTCGTCACAACTGGGCTCTGTCTGAAGAAACAAGAAGAAAAAAAAAAAGTGCTGTAGTTTGCAGCAGAGGGCAGCAAAGTGTAGTTTTTCCCCCTCAACGTGCCACTGGACTGTCGAATTGTTTAACCACCAATAATTCTGCTGCACTTTTGTGTGTAGACATGGCGACTATGAAGTTTTATTTATCGATCTGAGGATTACAGCGTGGCCGAGCGAAGAAGACTAAAGCGAGTATGCAAAGCATTACACATTCTTACAACCAGGGGCTGAGGTCGTGACCTGTCTTTGGCCTCCTCTTCTTCTTGCATTTTCTTCCTGTGAAAAGAACACAAAACGATGTTTCCTTTGAAAGAAAAAAAAAAAACGTACAAACGAACGAATGGAGATGTCTGGAGATGTCCTCCAGAGTGCTTGCCTGTGTTCCTCAATCTGCCTCTCCCTCTCACGGTATCTCTTCTCTCTCTCCTCCTGCTCCTTCCTCTCCAGCTCCATCCGCTCGTCTTCGAAGCGTTGCCGCTCTTCCGCTAGTTTCTTTCGTTCCTCCTCCTTCCTCAGCTCTTCTTCCCGCTGTCAGACAGGACGAAGATGCAAAACGTTGAAGAACTGTCCTAGCTACTATACGTATGTAGCATGCGGATGTGATATCATCCATTTTGAAGAACGAAAAAAAAGAAGCAGCGCGGGACCGAGCGGCAGAGAAAGATGGCGGTATGTGGTGGAGGCTCGGTGCACGCGTCTATCCATGAAATTTCCATCCCAGAATGTGCATGAACACGCACGTAAACATGTCAGAATTAAGAACTAACTAGGAATCGGATTTGCCGTCCACCTCAGGGGAAAAACTGAACTCTCTTCTTTAAATATCTTATAATCAGTGCAGATCACAAATATAGGCCAGCAATCTGGGCGTTTTTTCCCAAGCCACATTTGAAGGCTAAGCCTCCAGAACCAATTATTGATAATTATCTTATGAGGCCAAATCGTGGCTCTTAAATCCTGCGGCCATGCACTTTAAAATTTTAAAATGACAAACACGTCCTCGCTCCGATCTGCAATCATGCAAAAGCTAGGATTATAAAAGATCAGGAACAGCGGGCTAGCACGGGGTCGTGCTGATTCACGCCTCGGCTTTAGAGAGCCCTTCCTCAGATCCATCCTCCTCGTGAGCGCAGCCGTGCCGGAATCCGATCTCTACCTTGGCTTGTTCCCAGAACTCTTCCCGGTTGATCCTCTTCATCTCGATTTCCGCGTTCGTCTTCTGGTAGGTGGTGCCCTGTGGGAGGAGAGAAAAACGAAAAAGGAGTAAAACTGTCATCTCGTCGGGAGCACGGTTAAAGACGGGAGACGGAGACGTTTCAAGACGAGGCGCCACGGGGTTCGATTAAAGATCTAGTGACGCGCTAAGAACGGCGTAGATTCGGCGCACGAGCCGAAGCGACTTTATGTCGGTTTATCGTGTGGCGAGCGCTACGCGGTCTGTGTTTATTCATTAAGTGGTTAAACGAAGAACGAGGCTGCAGCAGGGATGGAGGTCATGCTGATCTGCGAGATAAACAGGCGGAAAGAGCTGGACAGCTTTAGAAGTGTGTATGAGTCACACTTCGCTGCTTTGGCCCTGCACAGTGAAGAGCATTGATTCCCCCCCCACCCCCGCTCTAACAATGTGGTTAGTAAGGAAATGCTTAAGCACTTCCCTCTGAAACTGAATAGTTACTTATAGATATACAAGAGCACACACACACACATACACAGTACACACACACACACACACACAAAGGGTTCTCTCGGACCCCGCGTCACGTACAACGTGCTCCGCGTTCTCCTCGTCTCTCATTCGCAGGCGGCCGAGCACCGGGCTAGCGCTCGGCCCCGTCCCATTGGTCAATCTCTGGCCGATGGCTGAGGGGTCGATGTCGTCCATGCTGCTGGCATTGATGATGACGTCAACTCCCTGGAGTGAAAGAAATAGAGAAAGAAAAGAGAGCGAGAGGAATAAAAAAAAAAACCAAAAAAAAACGAAACCATCAACGCAATCCCTGCCAAAGCACGTAACCCCCAGGCCACCCTGTACTGAATAGCAAGGACTCTGTATGTGTAATGTGGCACAGTGGGATCGTGGCAGTGTGTTAATGCAACAGAAAGGACTTCAAAGTATCCGTAGGAGGATAAAAGAGAAAAATAGGTGAATTCAGAGGAAGCTCTCTGAATAAAAACGCAGTGGATGTCCAGTGTGCACCGTAGGAAAGCAGATAAAGCGGCTCATTTGCACGACAAAGCCGCAGTTCAGTGTGCGCTGTAAGATGGATATTTACATAGTACATGCGATATCCGTCAATCAGTACCGTCATCGTAATTATCTCTTATCATCCTTATTGTTCCGTTCGAATAGACCACATCATTTGTTTTTTCAGTTATTTTCTCTGACTGTATTTATTCACCATACTACAGCGCATTGAGAAATGTATGTAGATCGATTTCCTTTTTTGAATAAACAGTGTTTCTCTTAAAAAGTAAATTTGTCATTAAAGTTGTTGGGGAGGAAAGTCAGGCTCACAGACGTGTTCACACCCTCTACACGGTACACCGTCGAAGCTGCTCCTTGGCAGTGTTTACAGCCGTAAGTCGTCTTCTACGCGATGCTACGAGCTTTGAGGATCCGCTTCCGTTTCTCTCTGCAGAACCTCTCAAACTCTATCGGTTGGGATCGCGAACGTCGCTCTATACCCGTTTTCAGTTCTCTCCGGAGATCTTTTCATTTGGATTCAAGTCCGCGCTCTGGCTGGGCCTTCTTCTGACATCGGGTCACTCTTATGTCGGTCCCGGTCTGATGTCCTGTGTGCACTTGAACAGGTTTTTTTCAACATTGTTCTTGTATTGCACGTTGATCACCCTCCGTCAAATCGTTCGAGTTTCCCATTCCTCACCGCTGAAAAACATCCCCACGTCGTGACGCGACCACCACCATGTTTCACCGTAGGGATGGAACTGGCGAGACGATGAGCGCTACCTGTTTTATTTCTTCAGATATAAATGTTTGGCAATCAGGACCAAAAGGAGAAATTTGTTTTTCATCAGAATCATAGAATGTTGTGCGATATGTCCTAAGAGTCTTTTATGTGCTTTCTGGAAAACTCCAGCGGGACCACAATAAGGTACAACTGAAGGATAAGGGTCTTGCTCATGGACTCAAAAAGAGCAGCTTGGTGAAGCTAGGATTAGAACTCATGATCTTCTGATCAGTAGGTCAATACCTTAACCACGGCTTCACCTCCAGGACAGTTGAGGGTTAAGGGGGACTCGCTCAAGGGCCCAGCAGTGGCAGCTTGGCACTTCTGGGATTTGAACTCATGACCTTCCAGTCAGTACATCTTACAGCAACATCTTAACCACTGAGCTACCACTGTCCCCAAGAGATCCCCTAGATGCTAGTGGACCTTGGACTGGAACTCAAAAGTTTCATTTGCCCTAAAATGAAGCCTGGTTAAACAAAAAAAGAACCTAATCTCCACTCTTAAGATGGAGGATCTGAGATGTTCTGGCTGTTTTTCCTCCAGAGGCCCCGAGAACCTTGCTAGGATACATGGTATCATGGACTCCATGATAGGAGCACAAGGATTTTTTTAAAAATGAGAATCTGGCTGCTCCAGGTTTCCCCGTGACCCTGAGAAGGATAAGCGGTACAGAAGATGGATGGATGGATGGATGGAGAATCTGGCTGCTTCTGCCAACTGGGTCATTGTTGAGTTTTCCAGCAGGACAATGATACCAAACAAATCCACATTGAAACATCTGAATGACCGTGCTTGAAGAGGACAGTCCACATGACAGGACCTAGGTCTCTGGAGGATTTCTCCCACATCCAGGTTGATGAGACGGAGCATATAAAAGGCAGGACCTGTCATTCAGCACTCTCCAATCTCCTCCCACCTCCACTGTAAACACCGTGCAGAAAACCACATTACTCATCGGCAGACATCATCCTCTTCCTACTACTGGCTGTTATATACAGATCTCCTCCTTGCGCAGACACACTTTGATGACCACCCACGGATTCTATGAATTTTCTCATCTGAACACGCTGAGAAACGGCTCAGACGTGTGATCGACGGCTGAGGAAGAAAGGACCCGTGAAGATGCAACACAGGCAAAAAAAACAAAAAAAACAAAACTCGGAGCAGTTATGTCACAGCCGGTAATTTCAGAATACATGATGTGTCACAAAGAAGGCTGATGACATGAACAGGAACAAAACACGACAGGGTTAGAGGTTTAACATAATATTAAAAGTTAAAAAGGTGCAGTGTGTAACGTTTAAAGGTCTTCCTAGACCTAGATCATACAGTATTAATGTGATTTCATAGATCATAAGAATGAAGTGCAGTCTACATGATTTCCCAGGCGCTGAATCATTTTGGGGCTCAGTGACAAAAGAACAGGGCTGAGAAACACGCGCAGCAGACCTCTGAATCCAGTTTATCATCTGAGGACAGGATGTCAGCACAATAATAACGCTTCTATAAGAAATGATCATTTGGCATGTCAAACGCAAACGGTTCTTACGGTCCCGCCAGGATTTCGCGAGAAATTATGCACAATAAAGCAAAGTCGCAAAAAAAAGTTAGGCCAAGACGTGTCATGTCACGTCATCACGGCGCACACTCAGCCAACGCCCTCTAGATTCACGTGCGTCGGACACGAGTACGGCTAAAAGGTCTCGCTTACCGACAAACACCGCTGCGAAAGCCCGCGCAAAACAATTCCATGCGATTGCGATTTCGCCGATTCGAGTAGTTTTCCATAAAATACAGCCCAAAAAAACCTTGCGCGTCACAGAGCAAATTTTGAAAAAAAGCCACAGCTTTTTTTTTTTTTTTTTCACAAAATCAAGCGTTTTGGGAAATCTGTTACGGAAATCCTGTACGGGCTGCCTGTTAGGAACTAAACTAACATGAAAATCAAAACAAACACGGCGCAATCCGTGGTGGAGTACAGTATCCCCCCCCTTCTCTTTACTGCCCGTGTTTCCACCTTTTTCTCTTCTTGCACTCAGGATAAGGTATCCATTTACCTTTTTTTCATGGACCAGAAACTAGCCCCGCCCCCCCAAGTTTTGTCAAAAGGTGACTCACAAGCCATAAACAGCTGGTTTTGTGGTAAGGATGCTTATGGGTGTTTTCACAGCACTTCACTTTCGCTTTAAACGTCAAGAGGGCTTTAAAATTTACAAACTGCTCCTTTAAGTACTATACAATCATGCACTTCACACAGACATGGCACGACGTTAAGCCGTTTCAGAGGTAGAAAAGAGGTCACTTTACCTTAGCGAGACCCACCTGGAAAAACTCCGCGATGGTGGCTACATGGCTGGCACAGGCACATTTCCTGGCATCAGGGACGTCCTCACCAACCTGAACATACATCATAATTATCACCGTTAAAAACACAGGAAGCCAGTCCTCAGGGATCACAATCACACACTCAAGCAGCTGCATAAAAGCGAGGGAAATTACTGACGAACAAGCGGCAGATTGGAGCTCTCAAAGGGCTTTATTTCTCTCTCTCTCTCTCTCTCTCTCTTTTTTTTTCTTTAAACCACCCACAGCCTTTACAAAACTCCGAGATGAATACCATTTTCTCAATTCAGTCGTTAAACACGGTTGCTCACTTTCACCAAGCGGAACGTAACAATTCACCTGGAGTGCACCGAGAGTGTTATATTTATATTTTTGGTCTTTAACGGTATGATCAGTGCCCATTCAAAAGGAACATCACTCACGCAGACATTACAAACTGATTACAGCGGCCTAAAGAGAGAACCCGCATAATGACCGTGATAAATGTGGGGGGAAGGTACCGTCCTCGGCGTGTCAGGTTTAAGAACTACAGCAGCTCGTGGGACACGGTGGGCCGAAATGACGCATAATCCTGTCCTGCTTGTGCTTAGAAAACACACCGTCACTTAAAACGAGGCATCGGCCCAGAGCATCAGAACACCCATACGTTCTCTGAAGAGCAAACGCCGCTCTGCAGCGACACTTCGCCGACTCACCCAGTTGATGAGGATGTAGCGAGGCAGGGCGGACGTCGGCTCCTTCAGGCTGCAGAAGCCGTACATGATGCAGCCGTTGTCGAAGGTGACCATGATTTCAGCCAGGCCGCCGTCTGGGATTCAAGGGCAGAAAGAAAGACGTGAAACTCGTGAAAAGACTTTCTCAAAGTGGCAAAACGCGATCGTGCTGCTCGATGACAAAACCAGGCAGCAGCTACATTACATCCTAGTGTTGTCTTTCGCCGAATGGAAATCGCATTAGCTCTAGTTAGAGCCGCGCAATTAATCCCGGTTTTAACTGTGATTAAGATTTTGGCGTCCTCAATTAGTTAAAGAGGAATGACGGCGATATCGGTGCACTTCTACCTAAAGTTCGCTAATCGGATAAATGGTAGACGTTGCTTTTAATCGAGGCATTAAATCACAGGCGATCCATTTATTGGAAGCGAGAAATAACACGGTACATTTACTCCGTTAAACAGAGATGGCACCGGTCTGATCCGACAACAAAACGACACGGTGGTTCGGTTATCTGATCTGAGAAAACATAATCGCCGTGTCCGTGGGCTGAAGTACGGCATGGTGTTAGCGTCTACGTATAGGGCGTATGTGTATGCGGAATTAGGCTAGTAGAAATCTGCGGAAAAGTAGAAATCGACGTGCGTTTTGAGAAATGGACAGATGCGATATGAACATGACAAATAATAAAAACGAACAGGATTTTCCAGCAATCATGTTTACGAGTGACATACAATAGCTTACGCTTGTCGTTGAGGTCTGAAATGTTACTGCAGTTAATATTGGAAACAGTGAAGCACGATCTATAACAGGGTTCTTCAAATCTGCAGACTTTCGCTCCAGCCTCCAAACTTACCTGCCTGTAATTGTCTGATAATTCTGAAGAGCTTGGTTAGCTTGTTCAGGTGTGTTTGATCTTAGGATTGGCGCTAAAATCTGCAGGACAGTGGACTCGAAGGACCCCGATCTTGCAGAAAAAATAAATGTACCGCTGGTCCATTGTTCTCAATAGCCCCCCCATTCTACTCCTACCTTAAACCTGACATACTGGCTATTCCTTTTGAATCAAAAAGGGGGGGGGGGGGGGGTGCAATCTGTTCTGTCAGTCTGCATTTTCTATCCCCCGATTTATTATTTGTTGTGCGTAACGGAAAGGGTCTTCAAAAGGCAGGAGTCTGGACACAGCCGACTCCAGAGAGCTCTACACAAGAAGAACTCGATGTGGAGAAATTTCTGCGTATGAATATCTTTTGAACGTAAACCGTAACGAAACCATTTTTTGTCACTAAATCGTCCGTAATCTCTAGATTAAAAACGTATTATTATCGCTTTAACCGTTAGCCTTAGTTCCACTCAAAAGCTGCAAAGGCTTCTACGTCATCCGCTTTGCGGAGAGGAAACTTTAGTCCTATGATAAAAGACAAACATCAGAAGATCCACACTTAGAGTGCATTATAATCCTAGACGAGGTTAAGTGTGTGTCAGGAAGCTGTGTGCGAGCAACCTCCGAAGCCGAAGGATCCGCAGAGTTAATTAGCGGAGCAGACAGTTGGGTTTGTGACTCACTTCCCGTCAGTTGTACTGAAAGCTTAAAAGCTAAATCAGAACCAGACCTAGGCTTCTGGCAGAAGACGTGGAGACACACACACATGCACACACACGTCTTACACATGCGGGCGTCTCCCGCAGCTCAGGCTAAAAAGCATAAGGACAAGTCCCGGTCCCTTTGCTAACGCTAATGAGTAAAAGTGATTATACCACAGCGTGATTGAATTCTCGAATCTGAAGGTGTTGATTAATTTTCTGCAACATCACAGCTCTGACAGCAGTTCCATATATATAATATTAAATCACACTTTAGTATATTAACACGCTTGTTCGAATACATTACCGTTTCAATATTCTCATTCAGAGAGGCTGGTGAGAGAAAAGCGTTTATAGCTGCTGTAACGTAAGCGCTAAGACGACCTAACTCGTCTCGTGGACGCTCCGTGACATTAAATGTCACTGCAAAAGGTTCAAAAGATATCTTGGTCTGTGATTTAGTAATAACTTCGAATTTGTAATCGCGTGTAAGTGCTGCTGTAGAAGAGGAAGAATACATTTTGGAGCGCGCTGTTTTTCTTACGAAACGAATCCGCATCGGGGTAACGGTAACTCCGCTTGGCGTCAGACCGTATCTCGCTCCACCTTGTTGTGGATCATCGTCCGGTAGCAGCGTGGCCCATTATGTATTATTTCTTGCTTATAAAATGAAGCAGCTCGAGTAATACAATTCCCCTCAACTGGATAAAATAAGCATCTCAATTGTGGTGCAGTCGCATCTGGCAACGACGAGACCTTCTGAAAGGTGGCCTTAGATCTCGTCACGTCACCCGGTTCCACCGCACTGATCGATTCCAGGTTTATTCAGCACAGAGAGGGACTCCACGCGGATAACCAGACGGCACGTGCAGCGAAAACGCCAGTCACGCCGAACATGATTCTCCAAGCTCTGTTCGGTTATTAACAACAGACAACAATCATCGAACGAGGCTCTCGCGCATCGCTCTGCCCAAACAGATACTTAATACCGGCAATAATTATGCTAATTATCATGTAGAAAATGAGCATTATCCGTCACTATGACGGAGTTATCGCAATCGAAGATGTGGCAGAAGTACATTCGGGTAAATTACGGCTGAATGTGACCTACCTCCTGATGATGCCAGCGTCAGATCGTTGCTGTCATCTTCGTATGTGTACAAGGCCCTGGAGAGCACAAAGACAGATGGAAAGACGGTTAGTTACTGCATCGAATACCGGTTCATAAACAGGGCAGTACGGATAGAACAGTCTATCGGGCTCTAGCGTCATCGTAATACGTCCGGCACGTATCGTACCGTAAGGACACTGATCGACGTTCTGAACAAACTGTACGGTTCCCGGTGAAATATGGAACGACTACGATTGTTCACAACGCTCACAACATACCACAAAGGTCCCGGCTTACAAAGGTCCTGCTTCACTACGATGGTGAATATACTGCTTATTTGCATGTGCGACCTGATAAATGGTGTAAATGTCGAAGGTGGAGATAACGTACATGTCCTTTAATTGTTCTCTCTAATGTCTACACTAGCCACTTGTACGCGTAACGAGACATCAAATATAACGTCAGCTTACGCCTTATACGAAGACTGAAGTTATATCCGACGTGCGCAAGTGTGTAATATTTAAAAGTGAAACTTCACCACAGCGATATTAAAGTCATCATTTCAAACAGGCAGAAACTGTCTATTTTGAAGGACCGAGACATAACTTTGAGGATTTGAGGTTTATTTTTGCCCGCAAAACGGCAGAAACAGGCGTTTACAAATTTAACACCTGCCCATACGCAGTATTAATTTGTACCTACAGTTGTCGCTCATTCTCAGGACTCAAGGACTGTAAGTCACACTTCCAGTGCGAAATGAATCTATTTGGATCGACTTTGCCCTGTTACCCTGTAAACGCTCCAGGTTGCAAATCTATTAAGGCAAACACGCAAGACAGACAAAAACGGCTTGTACCGTAGGTGTTTTTACCGGAGGTTTTCATGGGCTTTAACCGATGGTATTTTGTGCAGCTTTAGTTCAAATAAGTTATAAATTATTTTCAGTTCAGTTCCAAGCACAAAAGCGGTCCGGCATTCTTATATTCTCTCTAAAGCTCAGACACGTCTCGCTTCAGAGAGGCAGAATGAAAAGCCCGCTCCACCGAGGGCAAAAACAGTTCGTTTTAGGTCAAGGATGTTGTTAACCCAGAGGGGAAAAATGGCATTACTGTCTGCCACGTGGGAGAAACAATATAAAGAATCGCTGTCTGTACTGTACGATGAGTGCATGTATGGACACTACAGTATACATTATACAGTATATATATATATATATATATATATATATATATATATATAGAGAGAGAGAGAGAGAGAGAGAGAGAGAGAGCACTGTGACAGAAATATATTTAACAGAAATACGATAGATTCGATATTGCCTAGATACAGCACTGCTTTGATGCCTCGATTGTTTTTTTTTTTTTTGTGGATCTCATTCTCTCATTGCTGTGAGGTGTAGGAGTGTGGTGCTATTCTACGCAGCACAACAAACGCGAGAACAGAAGATCTAATGCACCGGTAGGAAGTATTACGGCTGACGGATTCCCAGTTCCTCTGGGTTTACTGACTGCATAAATTCTAGTGCGTAATAGCATCATGTTACTGCTCAAAAGCAGGTTTATGATACTGACATGACCGCAGCATAAATACGCATAAATATGCTGCTGGTGATATATAATGCGTCACGTGTAAGTAAACACAGTTCCTGAATTACCGCGTGGTGTTCTAGGCCCGTTTCGAAAATGTCATTTCACCCTCTTCGAAATGAATGAATGCCAACCAAGCGAGGGCTGGAAAAGAGAACGGAATGCAGGAAGACGCACGGCCGAAAACGCACCACGTTTACTGATAACGAGTGGTTACCGTACAGTGAAAAACACACCCGTGTGGGCGGGACATATACCTCCTAGAGTGTATTTAATAGACTAGTACAGGAGTCATCTGGAACTAAAAAAAATAATAACGAGAACACCTGAACTAGTTCTAGATGGATGGATGGATGGATGTACTGTATTGATCCACAAGGGGAAATTTAGGTTATAGTATTGTACTGACGTCTATAACACCAAGGGACAGGTACACCAATTGTGATTTCAAGGGGACCTGAAGTTCAGCTACAACTGGAGGCAGATCTTTCCTCATTTCCTCATATATTTTAGATAGGTACCTCATTCTCATGGGCAGTAGTTGCTAAATCTGGTTAGAGGTTTATTTATAAGTAATGAAGAATACATGAAAAACCAAACATGTCTGTTCAGTGTCGTACTGTGCATCACATCTCTGACCAACTGTTCACTTCGACCAACCAATAGAATCCTTCGTTTCCTTCTCATTATTAATTACTAACTGGATCGCTTGCCTATGCATGCAAGCAAATACATCAAGGCACAAAAGTACGTGAAAATAAAGCGCTAACGTGACCTTTCCAACCACACAACAGCCTTAGGATAGAGCTGTAGACCTTTCCGTGTCTAACCCCCCCCACACACACACACCCCCGTGGTACTGAATCGATCCGGTTTTCTTGCCTCACCTTGCTCTGGCTGTTTCTCCTATAACTTGTTAATGATCAGCAGCCATGGCCCTGAGGGGAAATCTCACTCACAAACCAGATATAAGTGTTCCCATCAAGCCCTTGGCCTGACTCAACCTTAGCTTATTCCCAGCCGGTCGCCTTGGCCGGAATCCAGCAAGGGCAAACAGATGAAAAAGAAAAACAAGCACATGTGAGCATGTTGGTGAAAGCGTGAGTGAAAGGTTTATGTAAATGTATAGGTGAATAGACGTATTGAAAATAAGGCTATTGAGTAAAAAAAAAAAAAAAAAAAAAAAAAAAAAGGTACTTTGCCCAGAATAAAAGAATGAAGGTAGAAATCTACTTGAGTAAAAAAAAATGTAAATAAATAAAAAAGTATCTACATTTAAACATATCCAATTTGATCGCGCTTGATCCTACATAACTAGCTAGTTTATTCGTTTAGCTAGCTAGTTTAAGCAATGAGTCTTAAGGTAAATATTCTGCTAACTTGGTGTTCTGGTTAGCTAATGTTTAATAACTCTTTTGAAATGAACGCAAAGGCGCATTAGCGATGGAAATCAAACCTAACCTCACTAGCAAATTCAAAATGTAAAAAAATAAAATTAACTAGCTAGATAATTCAACAAGCTAATTTACAATATCATAGTAGCTAGCTTTAAACAACCTCATTTACAAAACTTAACCAGCTAGCTAATTTCCGATATTTAACTAGCGAGCTAATTTAACAAGCTGATTTAAAATACTTAACTAGCTAGCTAATTTACAATATCATAATAGCTAGCTACTAAAACTACTTAGCTGATTTACAGTATTTAACTAGCCGGATAATTCACAACTTTTAACTAGCTTGGTAATTTAACAAGCTAATTTACAATATTTAACCAGCTAGCTAATTTACAATGTTATAGTAGCTAGCTACTTTAACAACCTAATTTCCAAAGTAAAGCTAAGCTAATTTACAAAACGTAAAGTTGACATATTTCTTTAGGTTTGACGGCAAATTATGAGGTCGATATTTCTTTCTTTTCTTTTTTTTTTTTTACATCCTCTATGAGCCGATAACCAACAAAACAAAACAAAACAAAACAAAAACACATCCGAGGAATGAAAAATAGGGACAGAAAAGAAACCTGTCATGGTGTTAGTGATTTGTAATAAGTACGTTGAAGGTCAAAATGTATGTTTTTTTCATCTTGTAAATGTACTTGAGCAAGAGGACGAGTATTCAGTTTCAATAACACAGTGGTGAAATTCAAAAACTGTACTCATGTATAGTCACTGCATACAAGGACTCGAGTATTTTCTACTCTTGTGTCTTTTCCACGTCTGGTGTTAGTGAGAAACAAGGCTTTTGTGCTCGAGTAAGCCGTTCAGAGTCTGACACGTTAATTATTATATATCAATATTTTCACTATTTATAGTTTAACTCAGTGAGTGACAGAAATACAGAGGGACTAGCAGAGGCAGAGTTTTCTGCTGGAGTGATATAAATAATTCTCTATTGAAGCAGACTCTTTATTATTCAGAAAAACATCCCCTGACCTAGAAATGCAGCTCAGAAGATCGGTGAGCTCGGAGCGTGGTATGCACAGGGCAGCGAGCGGGGGCCTCCGCCATTGTGCTCCAGTGTGGGAATGATGCTAACATGCTAAATAGTCTGTAGTCTCCAAAGCTCCAAGGACTTAAAAAAAGAGAGACGGAAACAGGCTGTAGGCTGTGTACGGAGAAAATAAATACAGCCCAGTGTCTTTCCTCGTTGTTAATTACACCGTGGCTACACGAGGTGCAAGTAAACAGGAGTCACAAAGCCAAAGCAATCAGTCTGGCAGCTTGAAAAAATGACTTCCATTTCCTGCCGCGTTCGGGATTCATTCATTTTTGATCACGTCATTCACGCCACTCGGCCAAGCATCGTCTACTAATCCGATTGTCACTGAGAGGCTCGCTGTGTCCTGTCAGCCTCATAAACATACGTGAGAACGCAACCGTTTTCTGGGGGTTTTTTTTTCCCAGAAACCCAAAGCCTACAGCCGACAGCCTCGCAAACCAAAACCACATGTGAAATATGACTCGCATTAATGAGAAACCAGGCTTGTTTTGTGCTTGAGCGCATGATTAAGTAAGTGAGAAGGAGTACACGCTCGCGCTCATTACATACCACTTTAATAGGAACAACTGGTCATTCAGGCACGCAGTCAGTCAATGAGCCAATCACGTGGAAGCAGCACAATACATGATATTGAAATGCGGTTAAATGTTCACGTGAATCAAAATAGAAGGAAAAAAATGTGATTTTGGTGACTCTGACACAGGCGTGGTTGTTGGTGCTAGACAGGGTGGTTTGTGTGTATTTTGGAAAGTGCTGATCTCCTAGGACTTTTTCCATGCACAAAAGGTTAAAGTCGATACAGCGTGGTGCGAAAAACAAAAAACACATCTCAGTGCTGACGAGAGAGGGTCGGAGGAGAACGGCCGGACCGCTTCGAGCGGACAGGAAGGCTACGGGAACTCAAATAACCGCACTTTACAACCGTGGTGAGCAGAAAAACATCTCAAAACGTCAAACCTTAAGACGGATGAGCTACAGCAGCAGAAGATCACATCGGGCCTCACTTTGCTCCTGCCAGCCAAGAACGGGAATCTGGCACAAGCTCACACAAACCCTATATATATATATATATATTTCAATCATGAAGAGTGGCGAATCGATCATTACGCTAAAAGCACATGTAACCATAGAACCAACAGGGAGACAAACGCAACCAACGTCGTTAATTAACAGTCAACCCTCAAGGTCACCTACACGAGCATTCACTCTGGTGCTGCATGAATATAACACTGAAATGTACTTCTATTACAGTCTTATATTCATTCAGCAAACTCTATTTGTTTGAAAGAAAGAAAAAAAAAAAATATATATATATATATATATATATATTATATATATATATATATATATATATATATATATATATATATATATATATATATATATATATATATATATATATGAAGATGTCTAAATCTGAGAATAGAAATCTAATAAATATGCAGATTTTTATTTATTTATTTTACAGCATTTTATCACAAGGCATGTGGTAATAAAATTATACAACAGCTATCACCTTGCAAGGCAACCTACACACATATATACACACACACTGATTCACTGCCACATTGAAGCAAGTGTGTGTGTGTGTGTGTGTGTGTGAAAAATATATTATTTATATATATATATAAAAAAAGCACAAGTCAGCAAAATTACATCCCTTCCCCTAGAGGAATCTCGAAATTAAAAAAAAAAAAATCCCTGAATCTGTGATTAAATTAAAAGAAAGCTGACCCAGACGGAACACGAAAAAGTTTCTCTCTTTTTTCCCCATGTAAGGAAATGTTTGCACATTAATTGGATTTGTTGGTGACGCCGTTAGCTTGGAGGAAAATCAGACAGAGATCTGGAGATGGCAAGAAACAGCGGCGATGCTGAAATTTCCCCCTAGTTGCACATTTTAATACGTGCTCTCTTTCCAGGCTGTTGTTCTCTCACACAGCAACGTCAAACACAGCGTTTGTTTACACGGGGTTGCGTTGCGCAGCTCACGTCGTTACGGGTCACGTGCTGGTCAGATGGTTTTGTTTTGTCTCTGACTAGAACGTGACCTAAAAAAACAACATGCAGCTTTACAGCTCACGGAGTCGTCACTTCCGATTTCTTTACATTTACAATATTCCGACTAGGATTTATAGCAGTCGGAACGTCAAGATGTCGATCTTGCAACGAGAAAGTGTGTACAGCTCTTGCTGTAACCGCAGCCTGCAATTTCAATTTCTTTTAGCCAATTTAAATTGAACTGCTAGGCGGATGTAATAGAGGAGTCTTAGCAAACTGGTAATCATTTTACACTTATAGATGTACTACCTGCCAATATGCTCCGAGTCCAGTGCTATGATTACAGTGGACTCCATCGAGGCACTGCAGGCTCAGTGGACACACAATACACACTATGCAAACATACCTAGATGGAAATGTTGTTCCTTTTCAAAATGAACAAAAAAACAACAACACATTTTAAACTTTGAAAACAGACTTCAAGCATTTTTGACTTTTTAAGATGGGGTGGCTGTGCTTCATGCTAGGCCGTGCTTCAGGCTAGGCCGTGCTTCAGGCTAGGCCGTGCTTCAGGCTAGGCCGTGCTTCAGGCTAGGCCGTGCTTCAGGCTAGGCCGTGCTAGAGGCCACCCCGATAAGACAGGATTAGTATTCAGTGTAATGTCATGCAGTAACAAGCAAAGTTTTGCCATTTAACCCTGATGCAAACTATTCCGTTCCCACTAATCACATTATTCGGAGGCATAACATTGGATTTCCTCCGTTCATTATCAGCTACCATTACCCATATTGAATCCATAACCCTAGCGCCCTTCGTCAGATGTAGCCTAATGGCACGTTGGCTATTCCATCTTTTTCGTAGCCTGCTAGATGACAAAGAAACCTCCAATGGGGATTCTACACGGATAAGGACGCCACATTATGGCATTTTCTACAGATCTGGATTAGTATTTTAGCCCACCCAAGACTGCCACCCCAATAAAGAAATGAGCGTGAAAATATATCCAAAATAAAATGAATCAAATGTAAATTCAAATAAAGTTGATAAGGTAAATAAAATCGATTACTAGCATAACAAGAGAGTTGAAATAATTGTATACAGAAATTCGAACAAAATAGCACTGAGATGACGATAAATACAAGTGCAGGGTTTTTTTTGTTTTTTTTTAATAAATAAAAAAGAAACAAAAAATCAAAACATTATTCATGAGGCAAACAAAAGAACAACCATGAAGAAGAGTTGAAATAGAGACACTAATTAAGGGTGAAACACAAAACAGGTGAGTGTGATTACGAAGGCATGTGACAGGGTCATGTGATCTGTTGGCGGCTGATGGGAAATAAAGTCCAAGACGTTGTGATACCTGTTTTTATGTTTGTTTGTTTTTTATTACAACCTGGCTGGAAGCTTAATCTTTAAAATTGTACAAAAAAAAAAAAACATAAAAAAATATATATTTTCAGTGATTACTAATCGTTTTACTTTTATAACCTTAAAAACGTTTTTTTTTTTTTTTTTTTTTAAATCTTCAACATTATACAATATCTTAAAGAATTGCGATATAACAAATATTATATTCCACTGAGTATCGAAAGTGATCGAGTCGTCATGTGATGTTGCACAATACATCTTAAGAGGAAGTCGATTTGGTTTCAGTTGACTATTTCTCAAAAATAACCCCCCAAAAAAAACAGTACCGAGACTAAGGGATCAGTTCCTGTCCTAGAGACTTGAAGTCCAGGACGGTTTGCAGACGGTTTGCACCGCTCGAACACACATCTAATAACATTAATGAACTGGTGAGTTCAATGAAGTGCCTTTTAGCAAAGATATGACCAAACTGTCCTGGAGTCAGGTCCATCAGAACTCGATTCCTGCCTCCGGTGGAATACTGTATTATATATATAGTGAAAGAAAAAGAGGAAAAGAAAGCTTTTAATGTGATCTGCTTTCATACCATTCTGAGTGAAAGAAAAAAAAGAAAGAAAACGTAGCAACAAATAAACTCAAATGAACTCTGAACCAGTTGTATGGTGTATGTTACTTAGCAAAGGCATGACTCGCTAGTTACGTTTACTCATTTTCCTGCCTCCGTGTCTTCTCCAAAGGGCGACCAAAGGCAGAGACTTATTATTATTATTATTATTATTATTATTATTATTATTATTATTAGATTTACCGTCCCCTCTGAAACTATTGGAACGGCGAGGCCGATTCATTAGTTTGTGCTGTACACCAAAGACATTTGGGTTTGAGATCAAAAGATGGAGATGGGACGAGAGTTTTGGATTTCAGCGTTTATTTCCTGGTATTTAGATCTAGACGTGTTCAACAACATAGAACATAGAGCCTTTTGTATCAGACCAGACAATTTTTAGGAGAGCAAAAGTATAGGAACGGATAAGTCTTGAAGAGTCTTAATATTCGGTTGCATAAGCCTGCGAATGACATCACCGAACAGTTGGTTTCTTCTTTTGTGACACTTTTCCAGGCTTTTACCGGAGCCTCTTTCAGTCGTTGTTTGTTTCGGGGGGTTGGGGGTAAGCCCGTCAGTCTCCTTTTCTACTCGGTGAGTAGGTAGGAGGAGCCGGATCAGGTCTGACTCCACCTCCTGAACTTTGGGTTCTGCAGAGAGGGGTAGTTGTAGAAATCTGTGCATCGCTTATTCGTGCTTTTGACGATGTAAGAGAGCGTAAGAGAGACTCATTTAGACTAGAAGCAGGGGCGAATTAAAGGAAACACTAGCATGTGTTTCAAAATGTGAGGAGAGACTGAGTGTGTGGCGTAGTTGGACGAAACGAGTACAGTAGCTGGAAGACGGTTCGTCATGGCTGTCGGCCAGCTGTTTGAATAATGAAGCCAAGCTGACAGAAGAACACATGACAGAGCAATAAAAGCGGTTAGCTAACGGGCTTGTTCCTGATGAAAACCTTTTATTGGGTCTTCTGATACATTTTCTCATACATTACTGGTAAATAAATAAAGGAAATTTGTTCATCTCCATGCAAATAAGGCATGCTGTAAAAGGTTCTGCTTAGAAATCGAGAAAAACACTAGAAAGACATATGAGAAAGGAGAAATAAAGACACAAGCGTGAGGCAGAGTGCTGACTTTTTATAAAATGGTGCAGAGGAGCACCGAGGCACTCGGCGGAATCATTACACCACCTCGTGATGGTGGAGTCTGATATACTGCTCCCACAAACCTGAGGGAAGAGAGAGGTTTTTCTTCACGGCTCCTGTTTTTAACAGAATAAAATATGCTAATTTTATGCTTTCTAACAGGTACTGTTGTGAATATTTTAAAGCAGACACGAGCTGAGCTGATGAAATCGGGAACGCCGGATAAACGCCACCACACACACACAATCAGCACGTTAATCAGAGCATCACTGAACATGTGGCGGTCTGGGAAAACCCGTCGGGTGTTGAAAAGGTTGAGACACATGAATTCGAAACCTAAAAATGAATCTTGCCTCGCAGTTGTCCCATAACACCGAATGTAGCTGTAAACGTGGTCGTGTCGTTCATTAATAAATGAAACTTTGTATTCTTTCTTGGCAAATCGTTCTAAGAGGTATAAGAGGAATAAAACACTTCGAGTCGTGCTGTTCGGGGTGGTAACGGTAACATATCGCATCATCTCGGTGTGGATTATTTTTAGGCATGGCCTGTGGTGTGTTATTCCTTATTATTCAATATATAATGTTGCTTAGGTTTGCAAAGATCACATTAGGAAAGAAGCCAGATTAAAAAATTTCCGTGATGTATTCGGAAGGCAAGTAAACGGTATTTATCAGTAGGTTTCTACTATTCTGTATAGCTAAGCACTTAACACAATATACGGCTTGTATCTGTTTATTTAAAGATGATTAAGTTGTAATCTTTTATTTAAAATCTGGTTTTAAATCTATCAAATGTTCTTATATGATAGACATCTCAGCCAAGGTATAAAAAGCGTTGTGTCTTTGTGTATTCCTAAATAATAAGGGAGAAGGGAAAGGGGATGGGACAGGAAGTATTGATTTTGCCCTTGAAGGGCACACGGAGAGAAACAAAGAGACAGAGAAAGAAGAAGGAGGTATGGGAGGTATCTGGTTCTCTGGAACCCTCACACAGCTCCGACACTGACGGCTGTCTGTAGGACAAAGCATGACAAAAGCAGCCTTGAATTTAGGAGAGAGACGGACTGCTGTTAAACGTTGATCGGTTTACTAACTAGTACAATTCTAGCATTTGAGCGAAGACGGCGAGAGCCCCAGAAGCACAACGTATTTAAGCGCTTCTCTAATTATTGCATCGCTCCGCATGACTGGAACTCTCCCAACACCGCTGGTTATACCCAAATCCCCAACTATTAATTGAAATATTAATCATTCAGGACAATTCGTCTAGACTAAAAAAAAAAATTAAAAAAAAAACCCGTTCAGTAGTGCAAGACAAAAATCTTTGACTTATTCATGATGGGAAGCTCCGCCTTCTGCCATAAAAAAAAAAACAACAGGAGAAAAATAGGAAAGGGGGAGGGGGAACGACTAAACAGAAATCAATGTAAGCATTCGAAACGCTACAATGGACATCTGCTTCCGTGCGACGGAGTGTCCCGCTAGCCTGCTGGGAGAGGATCTATGCCAGAATCACCACAGGGAGCCACACACACGTGCGTGCACACGCACACACACACGCACACACACACACACACACAATTCCCTGCCTCCCTTCCTTCCTGCTCCTCACTTGCATAACATGTCAGGACAAGCCCTCCCCTCCATCCCTGATGGCCTGTCACCAGGGTAACCAACAGCATCCCTACCGTTACCATGGCGATACCAAACCGGGGGTGTCTGTCTGTCTAACAGCACACGGGAGTGTCTTCACACAACTCACTATTATCCTTCCACTGTGATGTTTGAAAGCGGTCCATACAAACACACGACAGGGTGCAGTGTGTGTTCCTCGTAAGTGCATGAGTGCATCAACAGAGGACGGATGCACAGCGCCTCAAAAGCCCAGCGTACAAAAACATCTGTCGTACTTTGCTTCTTTTCGGGGTCATCTCATAGGGTGGGCGAAAGGGACGGTTTTACAGGGTCTCGGGAGGCTCGGGAGGTGTTGGGTTAACCCTCCGAATATGCTTCCGCTAAATTTACAACAAGAGATAATGCGTGACATAGTTGTTGATGATGAAATTCTGTATCAGCAAGAAAAAAGAGAGGGCCGAGGATCCAGGACCGCCGATCTGGAGAGATTCTTGAGGCGTGGTCTTGCTCTGTATTCTCTAATCTCATTCGTTATTACAGGAGAAGAGTCAGTGCTGTTGCATAGGACACTAAATACAGGGGTGCCAATAATTTAGCAAGAGTGCCGATAATTTCAGAGCCGACTGTAGGTTCAGTAGTTTAAGCACATGATAACACAGATGAGAACTAAAAACGTTTAACCTTAGCCAGCGTCGCAAACGTTACTAATGAACGAAATCCTTTTTATTCTCAGGTTTTTCACATAGTTGGACTTCTGCGCGATACTTTTCTCATCCGGCGAGCGATCACAGAGGCGCCGATATTTTCAAACACCTTTGATTTTCTCTGCCGTGAATCTCGTAGTGTGAACCTCTCAGCGACTAGTAGCGAAAACAGCGTTGCGAAACGGACAACGAGCGTCCGAGGGGAAATCGAATCGGCTGCTCTGACGCGCAGCAGATCCCTGAATCCGGTTTATCATCCGTCTGTTTGTGTGGGAGAGTGAGAGCAAAATGTATGCATAATAACATCTATCATTTTTGTAAGAAATGATTATTTAGCACATCATACCTAAATGGTTGTTAGGAACAGCAAAAATAAAAACAAACACGACATGGTTCCTGGAGACGCACGGTATAAAAATGGCGACATTTTTGCACTGTATCTCCAGTTCTCTTGGCAGAACAGACAATCGTCACTGCCTGAATCTCCTCAACCAATCCTTCCTCCACATTTTTCTCTTTTTTCTGTACAAAATTGCGAAACAAAGCCAAATGATGGCATACTTCCTGCTTAGACATAAAATACTGTCGCAGCAAAAACCTGAAGTAATTAATTAACATGCGCAGCGCTGCCTCCTGAGATCAGTGGAGTGTCCTGACAAGTTTAGCCTATTTTCAACATGAACCACTGCCCTCTTTGCCAACATTAGCAGGTCAGCTTTGGCTTTGTAAGTCCAGTGTGTGTGTGTGTGTGTGTGTGTGTGTGTGTGCGTGTGTATAAGTCTGTTTATATCCATATGGGTATGACAGTTTTTTGCTGCTTTATCAGCTCCTGCTCTTCTGCACAGGTTTGGCTACAGGAATAGTCAGTACTCAATGGGGACACACTGAGTGCATTATGCACACAAGAGCAGCTCAGAATGGTGATCCCACCCCCCATCCTTTAGAAAACCCCAAAAGGGGTAGGAATCTATACCCCCCACCCACCCCAACCATCACCATCCTTTCCATCCTTTAAGCTGAAAGACCGAGAGGCCATTTAAAAAAAAAAAAAAAAAAAAACGCATCACACTGAACCCATTCTCTGAGCTCATAGTTTGACAGGCTTCCATTACTTTGTTTTTCGTGGACCACACAGAAGCACAGACTCGGCTCACACACACCCATTGACGAGCATGTACCGCCCTGCTGTCATGGCAACGGAGACCACCGCACCGCCCACCCCCTGCCTGCTTCCACACTGTATACATGAGGGAACAGTGTTCTTTCACACCACTGTACCTAAAATGGCTCTGATGCAATTACATGCAATGACAAGGATATCAGAAGCTGTGGATTCAGCCAACTGTGGCTAGACAAAAGCATGTGCAGCCTCCTGAGCATCGAAACGCTGTGATGCCTGCGATGATGTGAATGCGATTGTGAATATTCAGGAACACATCTACGGCTGAACGACTGTCACTTTCCTTGCCGTGCTTAAGGTGGACAAGCTGACAAACGTATTTGAATGTGAATTTGGTCAAATTGATTTTTTATTCACATTACATTTTCTGTGGCGTATATAATAAATGTACATTTTACACCAAAGTATATTTCACCTGTAGTGTTACGGTTTTGTGATTTTACAAAGTCAGAATAAAATTCAGTTTTCAAAAAATATTGTTTTTCTGTAGATTAGGCCAAAATTGAAGCGTCAGCGATTTCCCAGGAAAAAGTAGATGCTTTCAGAGTGGTCAAGCTAATAAAACAAAACAAAACATTTTTATGTTCTGCTTAAACAGTTAAATTCCTACTGAGCACCTAACTTCGGGTGGCTAACAATTGCCAGTCTAACTAGCTAGAACGTTACCTAAAAAACTAACTAGCTAGAACGTTACCTAAAGAGTCTAACTAGCTAGAACATTACCTAAACATCTAACTACCTAGAACGTTAACTAAAAATCTAACTAGCTAGAACGTTACCTAAAAATCTAACTAGCTAGAACGTTACCTAAAGAGTCTAACTAGCTAGAACGTTACCTAAAAATCTAACTAGCTAGAATGTTACCTAAAAATCTAACAAACTAGAATGTTACCTAAAGAGCCTAACTAGCTAGAACGTTACCTAAAAAGTGTAAGCAGCTAGAACGTTACCTAAAAATCTAACTAGCTAGAACGTTACCTAAAAATCTAACTAGCTAGAACGTTACCTAAAAATCTAACTAGCTAGAATGTTACCTAAAAATATAACAAACTAGAATGTTACCTAAAGAGCCTAACTAGCTAGAACGTTACCTAAAAAGTGTAAGCAGCTAGAACGTTACCTAAAAAGTGTAAGCAGCTAGAACGTTACCTAAAAATCTAACTAGCTAGAACGTTACCTAAAAATCTAACTAGCTAGAATGTTACCTAAAAATCTAACTAGCTAGAACGTTACCTAAAAATCTAACTAGCTAGAATGTTACCTAAAAATCTAACTAGCTAGAACGTTACCTAAAAATCTAACAAACTAGAATGTTACCTAAAGAGCCTAACTAGCTAGAACGTTACCTAAAAAGTGTAAGCAGCTAGAACGTTACCTAAAAATCTAACTAGCTAGAACGTTACCTAAAAATCTAACTAGCTAGAATGTTACCTAAAAATCTAACTAGCTAGAATGTTACCTAAAAATCTAACTAGCTAGAACGTTACCTAAAAATCTAACTAGCTAGAATGTTACCTAAAAATCTAACTAGCTAGAATGTTACCTAAAAATCTAACTAGCTAGAATGTTACCTAAAAATATAACAAACTAGAATGTTACCTAAAGAGCCTAACTAGCTAGAACGTTACCTAAAAAGTGTAAGCAGCTAGAACGTTACCTAAAAAGTGTAAGCAGCTAGAACGTTACCTAAAAATCTAACTAGCTAGAACGTTACCTAAAAATCTAACTAGCTAGAATGTTACCTAAAAATCTAACTAGCTAGAACGTTACCTAAAAATCTAACTAGCTAGAATGTTACCTAAAAATCTAACTAGCTAGAACGTTACCTAAAAATCTAACAAACTAGAATGTTACCTAAAGAGCCTAACTAGCTAGAACGTTACCTAAAAAGTGTAAGCAGCTAGAACGTTACCTAAAAATCTAACTAGCTAGAACGTTACCTAAAAATCTAACTAGCTAGAATGTTACCTAAAAATCTAACTAGCTAGAACGTTACCTAAAAATCTAACTAGCTAGAACGTTACCTAAAAATATAACTAGCTAGAATGTTACCTAAAAATCTAACTAGCTAGAACGTTACCTAAAAAGTGTAAGTAGCTAGAACGTTACCATAACTTGAAGATCCCTACAGAGGAGCGGAAGCCTGGACTGGAAGAATGCGCAGAGGGTTTCGGATGTGTCGAACACAGGGGTGTAAATCCAAACAGACGCTTTCCATCTTTTGTGTGAAAGGGATTGGACTGCTGTAACAACTCAGAGCTGTCTGAATGGAATGCAGACCATCTGATAAAAAGTGAGACCCAAAGTTCCTGACACAAGGAACCATTGGCAGGCGTTAGATTGTCTGATATCTGGAATTCTGGAAAAAAAAATCTGAATTCAAGAAGCATATGCTCAGAGCATTGTCGGAAATTAGAACAGAGACAGCCCCTTATGTCACTTTCCTTATAACACATGACAGACGTGGACATTTTTTCAACTCAAATTTCTCGCCTGTCACATTTCTTCACTGCTTTACACCAGCAAAACAGGCCAAGACAAAGATTCTTATGTGTGTTCAGCTTTTGCAGCTTTCGGAGGCAGATCGAGCTTCTCCTGGATTGCATCACATCATATTACAGCTATACAGTACATTGTTTGGTTTTTTTTTTTTTTTTTTTTTTTAACGTATCGCATTATTGCACTCCATCCAGAGGATTTTGCGATCGCAGAAATGAGCGCAAAATCAAGCAAACTCTGCACTATTCCAAGGAGCTCGTACTTTTTCAAAATTACCGCAGGTTTTCTGCAGATCTGGGCGGAGACGCAAAACTATTTCGCCAACGCGAGTAGATTTCTGCAGCAACAAAAAAAAAAAAAAAGGCACAAAAACTCCGCAAATTGCATCGCAATTTTTTTTTTTAAAAAGCCGCAGAAAAGTCAAGTATTTTTGGCTACAACATTTCTAAAGCTTGGAAGTAACAATATCCATTCAGCAATAGTTTCACAAATGAGGCATTCCTAAAAAAAAAAATAATAATAATGCACAATACAATGCTTCTGGATTCTCGATTCTGATTGGTCAATAGGTGTTAATTTATTTTCTATAACAACGGTGCTTGGACTGTCGAGCAGCTACAAGCAGCTATCATTTCAACATACTCATAGAGGGCTGGTAAGGGAACGACTGTTCCGAAGTGATACCAGGAACTTTTACGAACTTTTACACTTCAAGACATTTTTTTTTTTATTCGTTACGTATGATGTATCGTTTATATCATGAAGCATGACTCAAATTCAAGGCTCCAGTTCATAAATATGCCTGAAGATGTAAAAGAAAGAAAGAAAGAAAGAAAGAAAGAAAGAAAGCAAATGCTAATGTAATCAGAACCAGGCCAAGGAAGATTGCTAAGCCTTCTGACTGTAATGTGTCCTAATGTCTCCCCAAGGCTAATCAGTGCTTCTCCCTACCCTGTGAGGAAAAACATTTCATGGATCCAGTGAACACAAAGCCTTTTGTCACGGTCGGAGGTGAAAGAGGGAGGGTCGCTCTGGTCAGATTACGTCACCCTCGGGCCTTTCAGACACAAAATGAAATCACTTCCCTTTCCTTTGTCAGCAAGCATCTGGTGCACAAGTTTCAGGGAATGGTTGGATGGAGGGATGGGGAGTGTCGAAAAGCATTTCTTCAGTCTGGGAATGCGTGATGAGTAAGAGTGTTCGGGGAACTAAGCCGGGAGCTGGGAAAGTACCCATATATAGTCATGGCTACAGCAAAGTCTTAGCAAGAGCTGTCTCGAGCAAGCAAAAAAAAAAAAAAAGACCATGCAAATGCATTTGGTGTCAATAAATAGAGCCTTGATTGCACATACACACCTCCCATGCAGAGGTACTCATAGTCATTATCTCAAGCAGTGTTGGACAAAGTTAAGGAGTAATTACTTCTAATTGTGGTGATTACACACTGCAGGTCGAGCAATTCCGGGGTCTGAGAGTGACTGGTGAGTGGGCAGGAGGGGATTGGAGACCCAGATGTGAGGAGTCTTGGTGGATATCTACTTTCACAGCTGGAAGAACATCTTAGCCTTTTTTTCAGGGTCTCCAGAGACTGCAGGTCAGACTGAGCAGTTGGGACATCTGTGGCCTTCGGGAAAAGCAATATGTCTGTCTGTGTGTGGGATGTGTAACACTTAGGGATGGAACCTAATATAAATGTACTACTCCGATCGAACAGATGACAGTGTTCTAAATGGGTAAAAAAAAAACAAAAAAAAAAAACAACATAAATAAGACGTGAACTATTAATTACTTAATTAATTAATTAATTTCAGGAAAGCTTGCCAGAAAGTTCCACAGAAAATCTGGTTGACTTCATTGGAGTGGAATGTCGTTGTGCCACGTGTTATGCGTTCTGAGACGCTTTTCTGCTCGCCACGACCGTAGAGAGTGATTATATGAACCACAAGTCAGAGTCTCCCCCGACCTCTCTCATCAACAAGGATATAAAAACGGGATGTTTTTTTTGGTTTCCGATCTGTATCTGCACGATTTCATGCGCGACACGACTGGCCGATCGGCTAATCGCGTTAAGACGCACACGTATCCCTGTTCGAGTGGCCGGCGAGTGCATATAATTAAGCATAGACATCCCACACACACAGACGGGTCACAGTCTGTCTCACAGGAACCCGATTACTCCTGGTGACATACAGTAAACGCAACATCCAGTGTTGCATAAGAACGTTCTAGGCGTTCGAATGCTGCAGCAAATGCTAAGTCATGCTGTAATTCCGACAGCCGAGCTTATTAAGACCGCCTTTCTCATTCGGCTATAGGATGTACTTAAAAATAAATTCACTCTACAAGGCTTTCTATAATTAGGGTTTCAAGTTCCGTGGAGCTCACACTCCGAATAAATCGATTTAGAAAGGAAAGAAAGGAGAAACTAAAAAAAAAAGAAAGAAAAAAAAAAGCAAAAAAAAGAAATCCACTCGAAACCGTTCATATCGTGCCACTTATGTGGAGTCATCTGGATGGAGATGAATATCTAATTCTAGTCTTGAGCCTTTTTCAGATCACTGCAGCTGTGGCTATAAAAAGAGAGAAAGATTTTTCTATGGAAAATAAATTCTATGGGAAACCCGGGCTGAATGCTCGAAAAGAAACCGAAAAGAACTGCAAAAATAAAAGCTGGCAAACCTGAATTATAATTCTACAAGCAGCAGCCCTCTCCTTATTAACCAAATTGTGCATGAAGCTGAATGAAAGGCTAAGCGTGTGTGTGTGTGTGTGTCTGTACAGTAACTGCCTGCTTGGCTTACATACATAATATATTCCATTGAAGTCCAAATTAAAATTTCGACGCAGGAGAATACACGAGGTGAAATCTTAACCTCGCGAAATTGACGAAGCAGGCTGAAGCTCATTCTCGAGTCGTGTGAAGATCGCACCATTTCTATTTCCAGCTCCTGTTTTTTCTCAGCCCTCCTGTCACATCACTAGTGGAGTCAGTCAGCCGAGCTATTTCGGTCCCCCCCCGGTCCTGTTCTGACTTCGCTATGCACCGAATTGTACACGGCTCTTCTTTTCGCATTCAGCAGATGGAAAATAGTTATCTCCGAAGACTTCCTCGTAGCCTTTCCAGCACTAATGACCGCGGCGGTCGCTGAGGAGGAATTCTGAACGTTCCTTTTCCATTTGCTTGGCAAAAACGACGCAAGTTGTGTCGGGTTAAACGCAATATTTCACTATATTTACGGTGTTAAAATGAAAACTCAGAGACAGGGATTATCAAATCAAATCAAATGTCCTTAGTCGAGTGTTGTAACTATTTTAATTATAATGTTTTGCTAGCAGGAATGGAAATTACTTGAGTAAGTGTACTTCTTAGCTTGTTAAATTAGCTAGCTAGTTACGCGTTGTACATTAGCTTGTTAAATTAGCTAGCTAGTTACGCGTTGTACATTAGCTTGTTAAATTAGCTAGCTAGTTACGCGTTGTACATTAGCTTGTTAAATTAGCTAGCTAGTTATGCGTTGTACATTAGCTTGTTAAATTAGCTAGCTAGTTACGCGTTGTACATTAGCTTGTTAAATTAGCTAGCTAGTTACGCGTTGTACATTAGCTTGTTAAATTAGCTAGCTAGTTACATGTTGTACATTAACTAGTTAAATTAGTTAGTTAGTTACATGTTGTACATTAGCTAGTTAAGTTTTTTTTTTTTTTACATTAAACTGTTAAAAGTTAGTTTAGTTTTGTTTTCATTGCTAATGTGCGTTAGCATTCATTCCAAAAGGTTTAATCAACATGAGCTAACAAGCAAGTCCAATTCTAGTCTGAGTTAGCCAGAGTTAGACTAGCTAGTCATCCAGGGTCAGTCATGATGTACTTGTGGTCAGCTCTTTTCATCAGTTAAAATATTTACTTTTTTACTCTTGAATACTTGAGTATGTTTCCTTTCTACTTGACTTTCACTCAAGCGTATTTTTGCCTCCATATTTCTCCATTTAGTTAAGATTTTTACGCAGTACCCGTGCTTTTTGCACTCACTGTTCAATGTGCAATATGATGAGACGGATCATTTTAGAATATAGAACTATTGTCTTTATATATACAGAGAATTTTAGGTTGCATCCACTATACCAATTTTTTTTTTTTTTAAATCCTATTATCATTTACTTCCTTTTTTCCACTTCCCACTAAACATATCTTTATCACTCCGTACTGGAATTGTAATTTGGGAACGATATGCCACTGGGGCAGTTGCAGACATACAGTAGGTAGTATTCCCAGCATAATATCCATTCCTGTACAAGCTGTACACGCTACCTGCAACAAAACCCTCATTTGTAGTTTGTTTCTGACTGCAGTAAACATTTCTACCACCAGGGGACACTGTGGATGTTCCTTCTACAGCCTCAATGACCTCACTAGAACTGACCGCTGAACATACACAATATGGCGCAGCCATGCCAGCAGCAGATGGTCAGCTGTAAATAAAGTCTGGGGAAGAGCGCCGCAAACAAACCCATGCCTCTCCACCCGTTTGCCAAGGGCCTGTCAGAAAACTAACGTGTGACCACTTATTCGCCTCGGCAAGTCCAGACTCCAGCCGTGAAATCTACGTAGAAGACTTCATATGAAATTATCCCCATTTCCGAGTGAGGATAATCAGGTTTTGTGACGCTCAAAGCTCCCAGCGAGCTGCACAAACTGGCAAACACACAATGTTCTGGTTCTCAGAACTCACACTGATGTTCAACCCAATTACGCAGGATTAGATCGCACCTGATATACTATATCCTTTCAAAGGGATTGATTTCCGTGTAGATCAGCTAGCAGCTTTTTCTTGCCTGACTGGATTCATGGTGGACTATTAAAATTCCTCAATGTTAGCCATTCATTTAATACATAGTTTACATTCGAAGACGTTATTACAAATAAATATAAATGCAAAAGTTTGCCATAAAGGTTCACAGGCCATCTGGTTGAGACTAGGGGCGTGCATTAGGGCTGGCCGATATATATCGATATAATATCGATCTCGTGATAAATGATTACGCGATACACTTTTCCGAGATATCGTTGGTATCGTGACAAGCATCGTGTATGGTGGTCGTCAAGTACCGTGATACGATATTTTTTGTCATATCGCCCAGCCCTTGCTTGCATCGAGACTGTGATCGTAGTGGGACACGACCAATGCGTCGTACAAGCAGATTTTAACTTTCATGCTGTCAGATATGACGCTCCCAGTACAAAGAAAGACCATGTTCATTAATATGGTGCATGAGCTGTGTTGCATCCTTAGTAACTGCCTGGTCAGGATCACTGTGGTTTAAATTAGGCTACTGACTTGATTTTATTTTGTGAAATTTAACCAACTAAATTTGCTACAACAGAATTCACAGACCATTACCAGTGGTAATGTTCATATTCAATTTTTTAAAAGGCCACGCCCACTTCCAGTTTCAATCCGGATACAGATACAGATAGTTTACATTTTCTACTGCAGGAATAACTGACGCCATCTTTCAATGGCATCAGCTTGAATGGCTAAATGCTGCAATAACAGGAAAGGTCACACAGATTCCAGGGAGACAGACGAAACCTGGCCTTGCACCAAACTATCTACAAAATGTATTTCTTCCGAAGAAGGCACAGACCGAAGTGGCCCACGTCTTGCACTCAGAAACCTCCGTGAAAACGTGAAGTACTCACCATAACGACTCCCAAGTTAATAACATCAGAAATATGGGTCATTTTATTTTCCACACTTCACTCATTTGTCCTTCCCAAAGGACCAGGGATGGTCTGTGTAATGTGGGTGTGTGTCATGTCATTGCCCAAGCACTTGCTTCAATACACACATTGCATTGTGGTTGCCTGAGGGCCATAACAGCATGTGATAAGATGATGCAATATTACGCTACCGCGCAACATTTACGGTTCCTTTAAATAATATTCAAATGTCTTCAAAAGCCTGACACCCACATGGACAGTTCTGTAGTTCTTGTGTGTAATTACTGGGTAAAGTCTGGTCAGCATAACATTCATAACAACACCACCACTCTCAGTTAAAGCCTTCAGAAGGAGGGCTGGTCAACCTTCAAGTAGCTGACAATGCAGAAACCAACTGGATAAAAATCACAAACTGAAAAGTTTTCCACGGACTAAGCTTCGACAGTGTTAAGTCCTCATTACTCATCCTTCCGAAGCAAAAAAATAAATAAATAAAAGAAGCCATTGAGCTTGTGCCCTAAAGTACAACAAGCTGCACATCAGAATGCTTCAGAATTATTTGGCTTCATCCAGAAAAGTCTTTGAGAAATTCATTTTGTTTGAATTTCCCTAAACAGGTATTTTGTGTATGCTTTACTTTCGAACACGTTAGAGGAACGTACGTGGGCCGTTGCTGAAATTAATATCCGTGACAGGAAGAGAGAAAAAAAAAGGCATGGGGAAGGAAAACCAACGTGTTTTTGCTTTTTTACTTTTGCTTCTCTCTCTCACTGGAAGCATTGTGGTCTCTGTTTCCCCTCCTGCAGTGCAGGCATGTAAGCACTCTGAGAAGAAAGTAGGGGTTTACAGAGACTTTGTGTTCTCCTCCTCCTTAGAGGAGACTGTATTGAGTTCCAGAAAGGAGGTGAGAAAGCTTTCAGGACACGGCCTGTTCCATATGACCAGCGAAGGCCTCTGAGACGAGCTCTTGCAGAGTGACATTTAGCCAACAAGTGAGAGCACAATCGGTGCACTTCTGTTCGCTAGTCCAAATGGCAATGTGTCCATTCAACTTAACAGACTCTCGAAGAACCTTAAAGGAACTTTGGCAAGTATTGAGTACAAAACAGCCATTAATTGTAGACTGCTGTGCTGTAAACTATAAGTTGGTGCCGTGTGAAAAGACGTCTTACATCTTACCGTTCTGGCGTCCTTCGGTCAACCGTCCAGCTGTGGTGGAATCTGTCCAATAACCTGCTTGTTTGACCCAATACCATTTAAACAGCTTCAAATAACCTCCAGAAACCCTGCGTTGTACGTCTCTGCTATGATCAGTGTATCACTATCAAGCAGTCCGCGTCCTATCTACTTACGAAACGTAGGTACTAACAACAGACCTGTTACTCTCCATCCATTCCTATTCAAATCTCAAGATGGTGCAGTGCTTGGACAACCGTTGTCATGCCTTCAACTAACTGACCTCCTGGATCCCGACCAGTCTGATTACAAGGCAACCCTTTAACCTCCCTTCTTGCAGTCACTGCCCTCATCCTCCTGACTTTGATGATGAATCACCAGAGCATTGGGAGCTACACTCTGAATTGGTTCTTATCACACGTACAGGTCGACTGTACCACATATCTTCGATAGGTAGCCTTTCTACAGAAGTCCCTCAGGGGTCAGTACTCGGTCCAAACTTGCTCGGCTTGTATCCGAACTCACTCAGCTCAGTGATCAGGTCTCTTGGCGCAAGTCTCCCAGAAGATATAAGACTACCTTTCTGATCTCCCTCCACGAAGGAAGATCCACCATCAGAAGCTCACCCTTGATAAAACTTAACCGATGTACCTACTGAAGAACTACACCATGTGGGACATCAATCCCGATTGACACCCTTACAGTCCATCTCGCATACACGGCTAAGAATCCTGGTGTGAGTCTACAAGATGGACTTATCTTACTTAATCAAACACCAGATCCTGAAGATTTTTTCCCTTCATAACGTCAGAAGAATATGACCTTTTCTGACTGCTCAGCATCTTATACAAGCTCTAGTTATTTCTAGACTTGCTTACTGCATCTCTCTGCTTGCTCGTGTATCTTTATTTGCAATATCTCGGCTACAAACCATTCAGAACTCTGCTTGTCTGGTTCATAACCTCCCAATGTTCTTTCATGTGACCCTCCCACTGAGATCACTCCACTGGCTTCCTATTGCAGCAAGAATCAAGCTCATGACTATCTTTGCATTCCAGGTTTCAAACGTCTATACACCACATTATCAACGCCCCCAAACCCCCCCCCCCCCCCCCCCCCCCCCCGCTTCAAAACTATACACCCGCACACCGACTCATGTCTTCAACCTCAAGGTGCCGGACATGTCCCTATCTAAGGTCTAAATATGTTCGTAACGTAAGCTCTGGCTTCTACATCCACCTCCACAGAACGTCCCTGTGCCTCTGTGTCTTTCACGACGGTCTAAAGAAATGACTTTTGACGCAGCAGCAAGGATAACACCGTTTTATTTTTCTCTCCAATAATTTCAAACATCTTCTTTGTTCTTCATTTGTCTTGTTTATGCACAAATTGTACTTTCCGTACTCACCTAGAATCAATCTTGTGTCTCGTTGGAACAAACGACGGGCCTCTGCAGATGCATTAGGAACGTAACCGGATACGAATACGTTATTTGGAGTGAAAAGATAACGTCTACTAAACAAATACAAATACAGATACGGATAGGAAGGATATTTATTTATTTATTTATTTGTGCCAAGGCTAGATTCGCCAAGTGCTTTCAACTGTTTGCACGTTTAATAAGTCACGCTGGATACGAGCTTCTGCTAAATGATTGGGTGTATATGTAAAAAGAATTAACTTTTAAAAAAAAAAAAAAATGTAAATCTGCATCTCAGCCAAAGCAACGTCCCTGCTCACAGACAATCGAGTCATAAAATGCACAAGTGGAAAAAAAACCCCCACTTTTCGAGCATCTTCCACTTCTAATGAGGACGAGTCGACGTCTCATCATAAACCCTCTCTCCTCTCACTCCTCTCCCGATACCCATCAACACTCCAGGCTATCAGATCAGACAGCTTTAACACCAGCCTTCATTTCAGGGTAATCACTTCATCTCTGGCTGAGGTCAAATGCTCCTCTCGAGTCACCCAATTTCAGGCAGCTTTGACAAACGCTATCAAACAGTAATTGCTCTGCAACTGCCCAATTTCCACCTCAAACCGTCTTCGTACAGCACGTCACCAGGGAACATTCGGAGCTATCTTTCTCAAATGATACACTCAGAGTCCACGTGACACCCCGAATTTCAGCTTACCGATCCACTGACTCCGGATGACTCTCAAAAGCTCCGGATATTAAACACCAGCGATTAGTCTTTGTCATCTTTAATTAATTTGGCAACAACACGCTTTTTTTTTTTTTGAAGCCCCGTGCTCTTTTTTAGTTATGTTTATTAGTGTAGTCAGTAGTGAGCATGTGGGAAATGTCACTGCCTACACACTAGCTATTCATGACGAAAATATCGTAACGGGACTCTTGAAATAATCATTCATCTAAATAAATAAATAAATAAATAAATAAATAAATAAATACTACTCAGACAGCAAAGAATTAATAAAACTAAAAAATAATAAAAGATATAAAAGCGATAATCAGCAAATTATATATATATATATATATATATATATATATATATATATATATATATATATATATATATATATATATAATCAAATATAAACATGAAAAGAGTCAAATATAATTAAGTAAATTCAGAAAATATAAACAGATTATAAACATTGGCCTGAATAAAAATAAGTCTTTATTGTAGTAGTGAGGCATCTAAAAATACTGTTTGATGATGGTTTAAATAATTGTATTTGTAATAATATGTAACAATAATAATAATATGTAACTCATTTGAGCATTTTACAATTTTATAAATGCACTACAAAATCTTTAAATCCATTTTAATGATTTAAAAAAATTACAAATGTAATGAAAAAGATCACAAGATCCACCAGATCTCAGAAAAGCACACTGTGACATAATTGATCACAATATCGATATTATATTGTCATATCGCTCAGCTTATTACTTTGGTTTTAGCAACGCTCATAAAGAGGCAGAAAATAAACCCGATACAGTACGGTCCTGATGATTTATAAATAACTGCACAGTCTGCAAACTGAAGCACATCCGCTGATAGCTTTACAACCGACAAACTCGTTTCAGTAGGACTGGACGCATCTATAATCTTGTCCCACACACAAACACTGGACAGTTTAATTATTCGGCACATCAGATTTACAGAGCTCGCTGCGTTATTTAATTCAAAGGCAGAATGCGGCAGAAAAGTTGCACAATTTGACTTTTTTTTATTACTTCATATCTGACTGCTCGCTCGTAGGACAAAGAAAGACCACGCTGCAGGACACATCTACAGAGTTTATTCCTGACAAATACAGATACAACAAAGGCCGTGAACAGCGTTTTTTTTCCTCGTTATTTTGACTTTAGTATTTCAACTAAAATTTTGTTGTGAGATATGATCTCATTATTACAACTTAGTAAGTCAAAAAAGCTTGAAATAACGAGTCACTATGTCAAATTAACGAGCTACTATGTCAACATAATCAGTTACTAAGTCAAAACAACATGATAATATCTCGAATTAACGAGTTACTAAGTCAAAACAATGAGATATGATAGCGATAGTAAGTCAAAATGACGAGATAATATCTTGAATTAACGAGTTACTAAGTCAAAACAACGAGATATCTTGTGATAATGAGATAGTAAGTCAAAATGACGAGATAATATCTCGAATTGACGAGTTACTAAGTCAAAACAATGAGATATCTTGTGATAATGAGATAGTAAGTCAAAATGACGAGATAATATCTCGAATTGATGAGTTACTAAGTCAAAACAACGAGATATCTTGTGATAATGAGATAGTAAGTCAAAATGACGAGATAATATCTCGAATTGACGAGTTACTAAGTCAAAACAACGAGATATCTTGTGATAATGAGATAGTAAGTCAAAATGACGAGATAATATCTCGAATTAACGAGTTACTAAGTCAAAACAATGAGATATCTTGTGATAATGAGATAGTAAGTCAAAATGACGAGATAATATCTTGAACTGACGAGTTACTAAGTCAAAACAACGAGATATCTTATGATAATAAGATAGTAAGTCAAAATGACGAGATATTGACGAGTTACTAAGTCAAAACAATGAGACATGATAGAGATAGTAAGTCAAAATGACGAGATAATATCTTGAATTAACGAGTTACTAAGTCAAAACAACGAGATATCTTTTGATGAGATTAAGTCAAAATGACGAGATAATATCTTAAAATAATGAAATTCAAAATAACACATCAGTTCAGGGCTGCTGGAACATACAGATATTCGGAGCAGTAAGCAGATACAGGTAGTGTTATTACGTTATATACATACACATTATAATAATGCATTTTACATGTTTAAGAAAGAGATGTCGAATGGTTGTTTCCATTAACACTGGAGCTCTGCACAGAACTTGGCCCAAAATGTCTTACAGGCAGACTGCGGGCTTCTTGTACAAGCAGGATCTGCCAAGTCTTTCTGTGGCAAGTCTACAGAACGGCAGACTCGGCAACAATTTACTGATGGACACGAGCCATGAGAAATGGCCAGAAGAATAACACACGGAACGATCTGTTCTAAGCTTTGTTTAACCGAGCGATCGACAATAATCGCAGCAAGGAGTCAACACGAGCGTGTTCAGCTTTCTGCATCGACGACGATCGGGGGTCCGAAAAGCGCCAAAGGACGGTTTGTCAGGATGTGAGACAGGGTGTGAGACAGCGTGTGAGATAGGGTGTCACGTTATCTTTAGCAGGAGGTTTGAGATGCGATGAAAATCAGCTACGTATGGCGGCACTGGTTATGATCTGTAGAGCACAATTTGCTTGCTCGATTGCTCTCAGCGGCACTACCCACTACTGTGTCTGCAAACAGCAACACTCGAGGGAAGTGTGAAGAGGTAAGCCGCGAGTGGCGTGTTCGTGTGACGATGCTTACAACCAGCATCCTTCTGGAAAATATACTGTACGAAAGAAATCTGTGGTGTCTTCTAGACTGTTCTGAGGTCAACGATTCAGAAATGTTCTTACCGGATGTTACATACATACACATTAAAATAGCTTTAAGATGAATCATGAGTCCTAATAAATGACCGAATAGGATAAGGATGAAGAGGATAAGGATTTCTCTACAAGTCCTTACAAGATCATCACATTTTCACTGTCCAACAGTCCTTTCACTAATGAAGCCATAGCGCTATCTAGGCTTGCACGATATAATGATTTAATCACTTCTACACTGCCACGCTATCCAGTAACATTCCTTCTGATTATATTATATTACCAGAAATATGCCAGAAAAGAGCCCGAACCCTGTGAACCCTCCGACAGTAAAAATGTCGGCCATGTGGACAAAGCAGGACCGATTTGTAAAAGGATTATGCTGAAAATGTACTGTTATGGCTTTTTGTTTTGTTTGTTGCACATTACTGCAGAATCTCCTAAAAATCCACCAGTCTTCACAATTTCCACTGCCACCGAGCAGTTCCCGACCACACAGCTGGTAATATTATCACATCCTCCCCTACTCTCCTTAAACCAAAAATGGTTTAAATGCCCGTTTGTCTTTTCTAGACGATGAAATGGTGTATTGTGAGTAACGCTAAGGGTTGTTACAATAAGTAGTGGTACCACTGTCTTTTCAGTTAGGCGGTCCGACAAGTCGAGTGCATCCTCATGTCCATCTGTGACTGAGTGAAGCTGAGGTCAGCGAGGGTCACTCCAGCTTTATCAATTCAGATTCAATGAAGCAGACCTGGCAGATGTGGTAAAGAGGCAGAGTGAAAGGCAGAGGCAAAGATAAAGAACACAGCAGCTTGGTCAGCCCACTTACCCCCCCTCACTGCTCGCGATTTTGATACAGGATACATCTGTTCCCTCACTGTTTTAAGCATTTACGAGACCCCAGATAAGGTCAGGGCTTTCGCAGAAGGTTTAATGAAGTGAAACATCACAAAACACAAAGGACTCGTTTGCTCGTACACTGTGGCTTCAACGATCAGGTTACCGCTAACTTTAGCCTTCCTGACGGAAATCTGTCACAGTTTTATTAACGAAATGTTCGAATATGATCAAGTATCGATGAGTTGAAATGATAGTTGAGACATTTTCGATGTCTTCCGTCTTCATAAAAGACCACGATTACGCCGAATTCCGTTCTGGAAGTATGAAATTAGCATGTTTTCTTCTTAACTAGCGCCTGAAAATGGTCTCTAAGCATAGACCCGCTGCTCCACTGGTTAGCATTTATAGACTTTGTAACTGTAACTTATAAAGTAGCTAGCTAGGCTAGTAATAAAGTAGCTAGCTAGGCTAGTAATAACGTAGCTAGCTAGGCTAGTAATAACGTAGCTAGCTAGGCTAGTAATAAAGTAGCTAGCTAGGCTACAACCTACAAAGAATAAGTAGCTACCAACACTGAAGCTATTTTGTCGAGCTGACTGAGGAAAATAACCCGAGACAGTCTTGTTTTAATGTGCAGCTACTTTCTTTTGAGCAATTAGAAGCAAATTTACACTCTTGGTTCAGTTTGTTTCTGGAAAGATCTTGCTAGCTAGCTAGTTAACGTTAATGGACGTACAATAATCCATACAATTAAATCACTACGTTTGCTGCAATATGTATAAAAAACGCTGTTATTTTGTATTGCCTGACGCTAGCTATTAGGCTAGGTCAGCTGTCATGCTCGGATTATATCAGTAGCCGTGTGAACCTTTCACGCTCATAAATGCTGACAAATATGGCCATAGATGTTCGCTAGCCCATCGTTTTGTAGCTATAGAGCAATGCTTTTATTCTCTAAGCAGGTCTACGCTAGCTGAGATCGCTCTATGCTAATCAGAAGTACTGAATTTGGATTGGACAGATACAGTCGATTGCACAAATGGAAAAGGCGGTGTAGTGTTTTTCCGCACTGCACGACTACTTGGTGAAAAAGTAGTTCGCTACTGAAACACCTATATTATCTACTAAAAGCTAGTGAAAACGTAGCTAAGCTAGTAGTGTCGCTACTTGTAGCTAGCCACTCCCAATCACTGCGAGTGAGAGCCTCGGAAATCCTACAGTTCAGGGGGAAATGTAATTGCACAAAGCATTTTCTTTAGAAACATTCTCGCTGTACGTGTACGTGAATCGTTAGCCCTATATACAGGACGTAGACCTTATATTCAGAAAGAGTTCCAAGTGGAACCTCAAGCCAAACGCTCGCTATGAATTTCCCCAGTGTCAGCAACTGAAACGCCACAGCGCATATGACAAACAAACAAAATTCGGCCCGGCGTTTCGCGCTGAATACTGACTAGCCATCTGTCTTAGGCAGAAAACAGCATGTCGAACCCTCAGACAAACTGGCTTGTGGTGGAAACCTATGTGTATTAGCGGGCTAATAGAAAATACAGACTGGTGTACATATGGATGACAACCATAGAGAAAAATGAACGTCTCTGCTAGATACTGGGTAGCAACCGCGGGCATGGTCTGTCCTGGGGGAGTAGGTGCGAGTGGTTGACTCAGCAGCCTTCTTCTACAGGATCCTGGCACAGATTTGTTTCTTGGTCACAGGCACAGTAGTGTAGCAGATGAATTAGATCTAAAAACAGGGGTTTTGTTTGTATACGACACAATCACACGATACAAGATGGACGCTTGCCAGGCTGAAGGAGAGGGGCAGAAGGAGGATATCAGGTCTACAGGCAGACGCATAACGTATAAGAACATCATAACGACATGAAGCCGTTAGCATCGCTTAACGCTACGCATTCGTGCTGTCATGATCCTATATGGAAATAAAGTGAAATTCGAGTACGTTCGAATTCATGATGCAAGTATAAAACAAGAGACGGGAAACTGAAATGATGAAATAATATATTCTCTCAGGAAATGACATTCCCTGCAATCGCTGCCTGTATTATTCGCTAAAACTGGCCGAACATAGAGAATAAGAAACGACAGTTCATAAATTCACACGCGCGTGAGCACGTGTAGCTATGTGCAGAAACACAGGGAAAGGGGGGGGGGGGGGGGGGGGAATGCAGAAAATTTTGGGGGATGCAAAGTTTCCGAGATTCCTGCCAAGCAAGGCTTTTCATCGTGGCCTCTGCGAAATGATGTCTGTCATGGGCATAAGTCATGTTTTTTCAAGAAGCGCTCCTATCGTAGCAGTACAATGCCTTGTTATATAACTGACAGAGCTCGGTTTCAAGAAAATACACATCAATTCTATATTCTCCTGCAATGCACGACCGCTTCTTCGCTGCGGCGGAACACACCGCAGCTCAGACGCAACTCTCAGAGACGTTTTCCCGCAGCATTAAAATCTCTGACAAGTCCGCAGCACGGAGAGGAAGATTCTCTCGAACACACTGCAGAACTCACAGTCCCGCATTGACTACGTTCTTGCAGAACAGTTCTCCGCCAATTGGATGAGGGGGGGTTAAAACTCGCCCCGGGCAGCCTGCAAACCGTTCCTGAGGCAAATGGAGACGAGATATGATATAAGGTGACGTAAAGGTTTGTGAGCCTCCTACATTAGGCTTGTTAAATTCTCCATCTGCACAAAAAATAAATAAGTAAATAAATCAAAAATGGTTAAGACTTTAAGAAGTTAAGAAGTTCCCTTAAATAGTCCCTAAATAAGCAATAAAACACTTCAGGACATGTTGTTATAGTAAAACAATCCATGATGGGGTGGAGTGATGATGTATTACCAATCAATTTCGAATAACAGCACGCGCTGACGTGTTTTACTCCTTTTATACCACAAGAATTTCCCAACGCGAATGTATTGCTTATAGTTAGTCGTCGAACAACCTCACCAGCCTCTTTACGTCCGTCCCGAAGTCAACAAAAACAAAACCCCGCGGCTTTTACCGAGAAACCGCGAAGAACAGACGTGACAAACTTTACGAAAAGTTACAGTGTCAAAGCGCGGACACTGGAGACTCCTTCCAAATACTAATCCTTGTAAATAAACGTGTCCACGTAAAACTGGGCCGTCGTCATCCGTTTTCAGACCCACCATACAAACTCCTGGGTTTGTGAGTTGTTACCATAGCAACAATAACATATCGGTACGAACGCGTTAATATAAACCCGTGAAAAACTCCTAACCGTCCGAACCGCGCTGTTAGAAAAGAGAAAACGAATCGACACCCTCTGGCCAATCGGAATCGAGAATTCAACGACGCTGGGGTATGAGTAGGCTCAATGTAGCAGAAAAAAAGTTTAACAAAAAAATCAATCAATAATTGTAGTACAAAGTTTAAGATGAAAAGCTTAGCGAATGCCACTGCTGGCGTCCAGCTACTTTCGAATGTTTATACTGTGGTTAACTGACATCGATTTTTTTTGACGCTAACGTTAGGTAAGATGTTCTAGCACGTGCTGCACAACGTGGGTTAAAAATGAGATCCCCATCCGACGCGATTTTCCTCTGGAAACATTGAAGTTTGGAAGTAATAAACGAGTGGGAATGAAAACAAACCCGGGTTTTAAATAACCGTAGCAGAGATTTTAATAGGAACCGTTTAGGACGATTAAATGTCTGGAGTGCTGTCAGTACGTTCGGTCTGTTCGACCTGAAACCTCAGTAAGTCCGATCGGGCGCATGCCGTCAGCTCCTCAGTCCGTGCATCTCACCTTTGACATCATTTCTTCATGGTCACAGAGGAAGGCGTTAAAAATGCAAAGGAAACTAAATGAGGAACCGCAGTTAAGGAAAGAGAAGAACCCATTAGGTCTGCGTACGATTAACAAGGCTTTGTTGTTTTGTGCTCTGCTTCCTGTTTCTTGTTATTTTATTATTTTTTTCGCCTTTTGGACTGCTTCCTGGTTTTGTCTCGTGAGGAGTGCGATTTGGATCCCGCAAACCTCGCGTTCGGCATCTCTGTTATTCAGAGAACCGTTTCATTCAAGAAGATGAGGCGCTTTCCCATGGACGCTCTTCCCATGGAAGCTTCGAGCGGCTTGAGAAAGGAATAACTACGCCATTTGTTCTAAAAGCAGACTTTAGTGTGCAAGGGGTCCAAGCACTCCTGTAGGTGGCCCAATACTCCACAGGGTTGTTATTATTGTTATATGGCAGTGAATAGAGAGTTAGAAAATCATCTAAATATGCGATTATTTCGAAATAAGTCAGGGCTGACGTTGGGTAATGCTGCAGAGCAGAAAAGAGCACTTTCGGTAAACAACCTAATGTGCAGTTCGAAGTAGAAGGCTGGGAAGACTAGACGTGAGCTGCAACGGTACACTATTAGTATCAATGGAAAATCCAAAGTAAAAATTCTGGTAAAAATGTTTTTTAAGACAAAAACAACTCTTTGTTGTCGTTGTTGTTTTTGGATGCATGTTACATATGTTAACTAGATGCAGATAATGAACCTAGAAATGATGTAAATATGAGTGTCAGGTGTATAATAGCGCCAATTAAGGGCATGCAACAGAATGACCTAAATATGGAGCAGAATATATGATGAAGTGGCGAGGACTGAGAAGTTAAGCCTTGCGGGACTCAAGGCAGCTTAGACTAAGAAATTAGCTTATAATGGCAAAGAGGGGTTTTGATCTTACCACTGTTGATAACAGAGGAGTATTAAATGGAGTAAGAAGCATTAAAGCTAATGGTTTTGCCCACCTACAGATTTCAGTACTAAAACCAAGGGACTGTGTGAGACGATAAGAATGGTTAGATTGTAAGACGAGCGAGATCACTTTCCTGGAACAAAACTTCCATGTGAAGTGTTCCTATACTTTAGAAGCCTTCATTCCAATGCCACAGTCCACCGACGTAGCTTCTGCGATCTCAACGATGGACAAAAATACCTTACCGATCGATTTATTTCCAACGTTATTAAACGAGCGATGTTTTATTCGGCGTCATCGGCGTCATCTTGCGACTTTAAGGCTACGGGAACTCAGATGACCACTCTTTACAACCACGCTGAGCAGAAAAGCATCTCAGAACGCACACCATGTCTGGTTCTGTCAACCACGAACTGGAATCTGAATATACAGCATGCACAGGCTCACCAAAACTGGACATCTGAAGATTAGAAGAACATCGCCTGGTCTTTTTGCGAACTTTAACCGAAGCTCTTGACCTGCAGCCGCATGATATCATGCTGCCACATGAACAGGTGTACAGGTGTTCCTTTAAGGCTCGATTAAATCTTTGAGTTTCTCTTACAGAGGCCGTCCTAAAGCAGGGAAATGAAAATGTTCGTTATTGCTGCTCCTGCTAAAAAAAGAACCAGTCATGGATCTAAATTTAAAGATCTCCTTTGGAATTTTTTTTGTCTCAGACGTTGGATTTACATTTAGCCGGTTTAAAACCCGAACATATCATATCAGAGCGACAGACAACAAAAAAAATCACGAGAAAGGGAATAACTGAAATCTGACGGTTAGGTATTTGATCTTTGACATGCTGGAACATCAGCTACATCGGCTTGAAAAGGTCTTGCTGTCAAATATCAATCCTTTACATGCGTGTCCAGGAAGACAGACGTCAGCGAGCACACAGGAAACACGGGACGAACGAGGCTGGCTTCGTTCGACCTGATTGATGTCCGTAGGGTATTAAAATTCCACTGCAGCAGTCCGGCGGCCCCCTCCGGAGCAGAAAGACGGAGTCCTTGCCAAGAATGACGAGGCCCGGTGCAGTCTGTACTTCTGCCCTCCATCCCTTTTCTAAAAGTCTTTCTATCGAACTGCGGGACAACGCATCGATGATGTTACGTTACACCGGGGGTTTAGGTCGTACATCCGATACAAGAGACAGCGAAAACATAAGAGGACGAGTCATAAGAGGGCATGCGCAAAGACTTTTGGGTGAAATGTCTGCTCAAACTCATCTTTGTAACCAGGCAGAAAGGGTGGATTAGAGAAATTACCCAGAATGTCTGACCAGGCTGGAATACAAGCTTAGCCACCAATCCCCAATTGCACACCCCATTATGGTTCTGTACGCTTCTGCAGCATGCTTACCTCAGCACACTGCAGAACGGGCGAACGGAATCTAACCCTCCCTTTCCCGAATCATTCCTGCTCTTCTTGTACATCATGCCAGCTCCATTTCCAAACCAGTTATCGCTAAATCTCCACTTTTTACTCCTACAGTCACTTTGCGCACCTCCACCACCACGACACTCTTTCTTAATACAATACCTACAATAAACTACACTTTACACACGGCCAGAAATAGAGCCACGTCCAGAATCGGTCAGATACTGCAGATGCCCCGCCGTTCCTGAGTTCCTCCTCCGTTAAAAGGAACCTGTAATCAATCCCGGTAACGTGATTTTGCTTTTAATGACGCCACTTGACTCAGCTTAGCACACATGCACTGCAACATTTTTAGCACATTGGATAGTTCTGCCAATTTTCCTATTCATGCATTAATTCTGTTCTTCCATATTTACACACAAACACACACACACACACACACACACCATTTCTCTGCTAATAGTTTGGCTCCTTGCCTAAATGAGAAATAACCTGTGTGTGGATCTACTTTGGAAAGTTCGAGCATGAATCATGCAGTAAATGATTACAAGAATGTCAGTACGCCGTTAATAAAGCTAATGTTTCAGTGGTTACAAAAGCTTCAGATCTGAAAAATAAAAAGAAACCCTGCCAGCATATATGGTTTTAATAAAGTTGGCCAAATCCCAGCAGGTTCAAAGAGGGCTAAGTTACATGGCAAATATCACGTGTGAATTTGATAAGACTCTCCGTTTGGAACGTCGTACACACACACACACACACACACACACACACTCACAGTGACAACCCTTAGGCAGCAATACTCTACTATTCAGATTGCAGCGCTTGGGGGATTTAACGGACACCGATACACTGATGGTTGACGCATATTAATTCGAGTACATCAGTGTGAAATTTGTCAAATGGTGTCTTTGATGTAACGAGACGAAATGCTAAATCAGAGTCTTAAATTACAAAGACGGCTGTAAGACAATCCAAGGGGAAAATATGTGATTAGATATATACTTCATTGGTTATGATTGTCTGCAGGACTGTACTGAATGGCATGGAAATGAAACTCATAGCAAAGTCATGAAGTAAATCATGTGTGTATGTGTAATCATTATGTGTGTGAGTGAAAAACACAACAAAGACAGCCATATTACAGTGAAATGTAGAATAAGTGCATTTAGGGTATAGGGTCTGTGTGTGTTCGTGCCAGAGATGTTCACAAGTAATACAACGCAAGTCCAAGTCAAATCTCGAGTCTTTACCTTAGAGTGCAAGTCAAGTTTCGAGTCTTTACCCTAGAGTCCAAGTCTAGTCTCGAGTCTTTACCCTAGAGTCCAAGTCTAGTCTCGAGTCTTTACCTTAGAGTCCAAGTCTAGTCTCGAGTCTTTACCCTAGAGTCCAAGTCTAGTCTCGAGTCTTTACCATAGAGTCCAAGTCTAGTCTCAAGTCTTTACCTTAGAGTCCAAGTCTAGTCTCGAGTCTTTACCCTAGAGTCCAAGTCTAGTCTTGAGTCTTTACCTTAGAGTCCAAGTCTAGTCTCGAGTCTTTACCTTAGAGTTCAAGTCTAGTCTCGAGTCTTTACCTTAGAGTTCAAGTCTAGTCTCGAGTCTTTACCTTAGAGTCCAAGACAAGTTTCAAGTCTTTACCCTAGAGTCCAAGTCTAGTCTCGAGTCTTTACCTTAGAGTCTAAGTCAAGACTCGAGTCTTTACCCTAGAGTCCAAGTCAAGACTCGAGTCTTTACCCTAGATCCCAAGTCATCTCTCGAGTCTTTCCCCTAGAGTCCAAGTCTAGTCTCGAGTCTTTACCTTTGAGTCCAAGTCAAGACTCGAGTCTTTACCTTAGAGTCCAAGTCTAGTCTCGAGTCTTTACATTAGAGTCCAAGTCTAGTCTCGAGTCTTTACCTTAGAGTCCAAGTCTAGTCTCGAGTCTTTACCCTAGAGTCCAAGTCTAGTCTCGAGTCTTTACCTTAGAGTCCAAGTCTAGTCTCGAGTCTTTACCCTAGAGTCCAAGTCAAGTTTCGAGCCTTTACCCTAGAGTCCAAGTCTAGTCTCGAGTCTTTACCTTAGAGTCCAAGTCTAGTCTCGAGTCTTTACCCTAGAGTCCAAGTCTAGTCTCGAGTCTTTACCTTAGAGTCCAAGTCTAGTCTCGAGTCTTTACCCTAGAGTCCAAGTCTAGTCTCGAGTCTTTACCCTAGAGTCCAAGACAAGTTTCAAGTCTTTACCCTAGAGTCCAAGTCTAGTCTCGAGTCTTTACCTTAGAGTCTAAGTCAAGACTCGAGTCTTTACCCTAGAGTCCAAGTCAAGACTCGAGTCTTTACCCTAGATCCCAAGTCATCTCTCGAGTCTTTCCCCGAGAGTCCAAGTCTAGTCTCGAGTCTTTACCCTAGAGTCCAAGTCAAGACTTGAGTCTTTACCTTAGAGTCCAAGTCTAGTCTCGAGTCTTTACATTAGAGTCCAAGTCTAGTCTCGAGTCTTTACCTTAGAGTCCAAGTCTAGTCTCGAGTCTTTACCCTAGAGTCCAAGTCTAGTCTCGAGTCTTTACCTTAGAGTCCAAGTCTAGTCTCGAGTCTTTACCCTAGAGTCCAAGTCAAGTTTCGAGCCTTTACCCTAGAGTCCAAGTCTAGTCTCGAGTCTTTACCTTAGAGTCCAAGTCTAGTCTCGAGTCTTTACCCTAGAGTCCAAGTCTAGTCTCGAGTCTTTACCTTAGAGTCCAAGTCTAGTCTCGAGTCTTTACCCTAGAGTCCAAGTCAAGTTTCGAGTCTTTACCCTAGAGTCCAAGTCAAGACTCGAGTCTTTACCCTAGAGTCCAAGTCTAGTCTCGAGTCTTTACCTTAGAGTCCAAGTCTAGTCTTGAGTCTTTACCCTAGAGTCCAAGTCTAGTCTCGAGTCTTTACCCTAGAGTCCAAGTCAAGTTTCGAGCCTTTACCCTAGAGTCCAAGTCAAGACTCAAGTCTTTACCCTAGAGTCCAAGTCAAGACTCGAGTCTTTACCCTAGAGTCCAAGTCTAGTCTCGAGTCTTTACCCTAGAGTCCAAGTCAAGTCTGAAGTCCATTTTTATGCGACTTAAATGTGACTTACTTCTCAGTATCTAGGCAGAGAGAAATCACTGACCCAACCGATTGGTACCAAACTGAATTAAAGAACAGGCTAGAATAAAAAAAATCCGTCAGAAATGGCAGAAGCATGGTTTGGAGTGTATGCTCTGATCTCTAAATCCTCCTGCATCAGCCGAGAGCAAACTCTACAGGTCCTGGGATTGAGAATTAATCAGCATGAATGGCGTTATATTCCAGATGGGAGTGCGGCTGAGCAGGCAGCCAGATGGACTTCGGAGGCTTTGGTGCGACGGTGCCACAAAGACACCTTGTCCGTAAAAGAGCTGACCTAAAACAACCCAGTGCATACAAACAGTCGGTTATTTAAAACTATATTATATTATATTATATTATATTATATTATATTATATAATGCTAACCTGTACGCATTTTGCGTAGCAGGAGCTCTGCAAATTTAACATGAGTATGCTTGTACTGAATTATCACTCATAGACATGCCAAAAATATTCTCCTCGATAAAACGGGAGATGAGCCAATCGACATATGAATCTGGAACGATTTGCGCGGGTGTTTTGAACTCTCCCATATTAACCGGCGCCACCCACAAGCTCCACCCCCTTCCACTCATACCACACTCTCTCGACTGGACTCGCAAGGTGCTCTCCCTTCCTGTCCCGGTAAATGGAGCATGTTTTTTCATGAATGTGAAATAAAATCTATCACTATATGTTCGAGTTAGCGAACATTCGATAAGTACATAGCAACATCGGTTCCTATATTTATTAGAGATGCCGATGAAAAAGGAAAAAAATGCAAGAAACTGGACCTAAAACGGTTAAATAGGCCTACAACAAAATGACAAACCGAACACTTTAAATAATATTAACGGGGACGATAATTAGAAATGCTCAGACACGGTCAAACACTTTGAGCAGCAGATCAACAGTGAAAATGCTGGACATTGGACAATGTAATTGTCCCTTGGACAGCAGCATCACTGAAAACATGCACCGATAAAAGACAGAGAGACAGAATTTAATATCCTGTGTCCGAATAATTGAAATATACCGTATTTGTGTTCTTTATGATAAGGTATAGCATTAGCAAGCCACTGATTTACAGGTTTTTCTGTTTTGGGCATTCTTTGATGCAGAGATAACGCCAGATAACATGTAGAGAAACATTTACAGCACATAAACACTAATCATTTCTACAATAAGTCTGGGAAGAGTCCCAAACTGCTGCTGGCAGTTAAAATTAAAGCACATAACGGGGGCGTCCTTACATGAAAAAAAAACTAAACAAACAACAACATTAAGACATTAGATCTGTTGCCCACATCGATCAAATGTTCGAGTACTTGGAATGTTTGAACATGATGAATTACTTGGAAAGTCTAGTTCTCGAGATGTATCAATGGCATAATTGAATTTATGACTTTGAGTAGGCTCACTGTGAAGCATAGCATTATGGGTAGTGCCTATTTATAGTCTATATAATCTGTGTTTGTACTGATCGCTCATGCATGGTGGCTCACGGTGGCTCAAAGCATAATGTGAACCAGGCCTCTTTTTTAGCTCTTGTGGTGAACCTGTAGTAAAGGAGCCAGATGTATTCCACACACACACACACACACACATACATTTACACCTAGGGGCAATTTAGAGTAGCCAATCCAGCTACAGGGGTGTTTTTGGAAGGTTGGAGAACCTTGAGAAACTGGAGAGCCTAGAGGAATCCCAGCTGAGATCAGGATCAAAAGCTACAGCTGTGAGGTGGCCATGTTACGTCAAAATACGAATGCATTCATGCACGCATTGTGCATGAAAATTGCTGAAATGTATTTCCCTGCGTTCACACTAGCGAGCAAAAAAAAAACAACAGTACTCGCTCCACACCCACTAGAGACAAACCACGAGCGACACGCTGTCGACTGTGAACACAGAGTTATATGTCCGTCTAATCCCAAAGTGCACAATGTCTCTCCGTCTAAGCGGAAAAGCAGAGAAGGAAGATGTTGAGATTTGGCACCTGGGGGGTGGGGGGAGGGGCGGTAAACTTATTTTAGCAGGAGTGTTTCCTGAAGGGAAATTGCAGCAGGATGGATTGTAGCGAGAGCCCCGAGACCCAGCGTGAATGGTTACAGAAGTCCAGCAGCACTCTGGCTGACTCCTTCACTTTTCAAACACAAGCCAAGATTTCTTTCTCTTTTTTTTTTCTTTTCAGAAAGAAATGACCTAGTCCTTTGGAAAGAAGAATGTTCTTAAATAGGACCGTAAACGGCTTGCGCCATTTCTGCCGACAGGAGCGATAATGTACCATTGGTACATTTTGTAATTTTCTCTCAATCAGCACGACAGAAAGAACACGTCCGTGTTTATCGGTAGCCGATAGTTCCTTCCAAAACGATCAAGTGACCTGGTGTTAAACTACCTTCCGAAACAAATGTGTTTTCCTGATGCCCACATGTGCCTGTAAGTAGAGTCATTATCATCACGACATGCTAGCGCGGCCACGTGACGGCTTATCACTGCAACCAGATGTTAGCAAGAAGTCTCATCAACATCAGAGTGGATTAGCATTGGAGGTGGGTGCTGCCAGATGTTCTGATCCATACAGGAATGGGAAGCATGCTAAGGATAGCAATTGTGGGGCGGACGAAAACTCAGTTTGCCTCAATTCCTTAAAGTTAGGCAGAGAAGAGGATGTCGTGTCTTAATGAACCTCAAAAACTCACTGAAGAGATCTCATCCTTTCTTTCTTCCACAAGACTCAGGCAAAGTGCAATTTTATATATATAAATAATTAATATATAATACATAAACAAACGTATGTTTCAAGATAACAGATGCTAGACGCTATAAAAAAGTCCATTCGACTCAATGACATACGCAATGCGCGGGGTGACTGGTGTAAATGTGCTAGCAACGCTAATCGTCCGTCTTTCAAATATGAAAGGTCATCGATATAAGGTTTCATTTTAAACATCCACATCTTATTGCTGTTAACAAATGCCACCTGATTTTGGATTTTGGACGTTTGTGGAAACGAATGCAACAGCGCCACCAATGGTTGTAAGAAGAACTGTATGAAGAAGAAGCAAGAAGCAACGCTGGGGCTGATTTCTTTCAAACCCAAACTGTAGATTAGTGACCATCATGTCATCATGTTATTATTATTATTTGTTTATTTATTTATTTATTATTATTATTTGATCTCTGTCTGAGCTGATATTTTTCCCTGGCACGTCATTAGCAGATGGAAAAGGCACACGTTAAATACAGTCATGGGTATAAACGTGAAAGAGGTGGGTTATTTATGTTATTATTATTATTATTATTATTATTATTTAAAATTTTTTAGAAGAAACTAAGAGTAAACAGACTGAGCGCACATTGTCGAATCTAGGTATAAATAACACAAAAGGACAAAGGACAGAAGTGTAATTTAAATGAGGTTTTTTTTGGTGTTAAAAGGGTTAAATATTTGTTTGTTGTCTGAGGAAACATGGTATAAATCCAGGAGATGGTTATGAACTTTGAAATGAGACACAAATGAGCTATAATGCATAGCACAACCTTAATAGCTACTGCTAGATCTTAGCTTCCCCATCTCGTATCCCGACAGGACGTCATTGCACGTTAGCACGAGTTTGTTTTTCACTAGGAACAGCAGCAGGACTGAAATCTGGAACGAGATGATACTCAGGATTTATTCACAAACCCAATGTTGTCTGGATCTTCTCACACCTGGAAGGTGGACATATTTTCTCCCCAGTAGTACCAGAGTTCAAGAGCGAGCCAATGATCCCCCTCGATCATTTTAGTTCTTCATTTCTTCTGTTTCTATGAAGACACAGATCTTTCACAGAAAGCCTTGAGTCCATGAGAAGAGAGGCCAAAAGAGCACACACCCACACAGTACTCCGTTATGTGTGAAGAAGCGTGTCTTCCTGTCAACTGCGTCGCTTCATCTTCTCAAAATACATCACGGGTGTACATTACTAACAGCTGCCGACTCTTTTTTGCCTTTCCTGAAGCAGTTGGCCTAAATTTCAGTCCTGTATGAATATGTAGGAGTTCACATTCCTAAGGAAAAGCAGCAAAACGTTTATAAACCCCCCCCCCCCAACGATAAACCGGGACTCAGTCACAGGAAACGTGAACATGGTTAGAACCTCATCCAGGAGGAATGCAGGAATTAGACCACTGGACTGGACTTTGAGGTTAAAACTCCCCAAGGTGCTATCATTATCTCGCGTTCAAACAGAAAATGGTTACACTTAACAGAGTGGCACACCATGAGCGAATTCACAGAGTTCTCGCCGGTTCCTCGGACGTTTCTTGGCAGACGAGAGCAAACGGGAGAGACGTCTCTGGGGATCCCTGTGCAGACGGAATTTTTTTTTTTTTGTCCAGAAGACCAAGGCAAGAAGGTCAAAGGTTCGAGCCCGTCGGCTTTCCAGCTTGGCTCTGAAGAAAGAAATGAGGCTTTATTTCCAAGAGGGTAGCCATTGTTCTGGAGCTAGTGTGAAAGTCCTATATGGTTTACACAAGGATGCTTCTCACAGTGTCCCCATGTCCATCTTACTCACATGTCCTATTTTTACCCAGACCAGAACATGTGAATATTGCATATCTTTTTTTTTTTTTCTCTCTTAGTAGAAAGCAGAAGAAAGAAAGATTGATCTAGTAAAGAGAAGGACTTTATTTGTTTATTTTTTTCTTCAGAACCTCTCTGGCCACTTTGCTTCGTTCGGAAAGTCCAGCAATAGGCATGTTTGGGCCTTATATAGACATCTGGTTTAACAGTGATTAGTTTATCATTCAGCGGTGGAAAAAATGCGTGCTGGTTCATGTGGTATTACCGATCAGTGCCATGAAGCTCTCAAAAACCATTTTATTATTCATCTCAACCAGTGCAGAGTTTAACATGCAGCATTTTAGGGATTCTAGGCCAAAAAACACCCCAAACATTTATAAATAATACTGGTAGCCATGGTGATTATGATGGTGGTGATGGTGGTGGTGGTGGTGGTAAGGGTAGATATAGATTCGGTTTGTATTTGTACCATCCCTGATATGGATCTTTAATATCAGAACCCTAAATACAAAATAAATGCAGAATTCATGTAAATTACACCTACATACCAAATTTATATTCAAATACTTTTGTCCACATCCAAGCTCCATACCCTGATGCACTCTATTCTAAATAAATAAATAATTCTGGAAGTCCAATTAAACCTTCTCCTGTAATCAAGGCATTTTCTACCCACTGTAATTTCTAACAGGATATAAACTGGGCAGCGGATATCGCAGACTTGGGAAACGGGACCATTAATTACACTTGAAAAGGAGACGACGTTTCGTCTAGTCCTTGGCCTTCAGTTTCTCTGCTGCACAGAGAGATCTTCTGGAACATTCCTTGTTTGATATTCAACAACTGTTATAAGGTCCTGTATCACCTTTCTTAAAAACTCAGATGCCTCCCCTTTCCTAAGGCACGCCATTCGGGACTCAACATCTTGGAGAAGTCCTTAAGATCTCCTTTTAGGATCGATCGTGAAGTCTGCTTACCTTTCCACCTTCTTGCCTTCGGGTGCTGGGTATTATTCAGCTAGTTGTGTGAAGTGGCAGGGTGTTTGATTCCAGCACGCAGCACAGAGGTCGCTTTGTATCCGAGTTTCGTGGTTGTGACGGATTATTGATGAGCATGAGTGTGTCTGTGTTTGGGGTGAAGTGTACCGCTGAACGGGAAACTCGCCAGGTAGAAGAATGAGGAAAATGGAAGGAATACCTGTCAAGGACAGCCGCACTCATGGAAAAAAAAAAAGTTGGGTTTTTCCCCCCTAGTTAATTATCTAGGAGTATAAAAACACCGGTCGGAGCTCACTTACAGTCGATGTGAGAGCTGATGGTGTTGATAAATCTGTAGGTATCTGAGTAATTAGTTCGATTTTTTGGGGGGGTCGAGAGTAATTTACACGTAAATTGTTTATCGGGGTCACCCAAGATCCCCAAGTTCGACAGCCTTGTATTTGTTTACCTCGTTTCAGGTGGGATTCACCTGGGCAGGCATGGGGCACTCTGTAATATCAGTTGAATCAAATAAACAAGCACATGTCTTGTCTCCACCCCTTTTTAGTCATTCGCGTGCCACCCGATTGTGTCTAGGTGTTCTGTGTCAGTTTATAATTAGTCTGAGGCTTGGTTTTCTGTGTTTCACAGTTTCTTGTTGATGATGATTATCGGGTTTACCCGAATAAACCTTACGCTGATCTTACACACTCACGTCCTGACTCGACTAACTAACGGGCGTTACAGGTATACTGTGATGACAGATTTGAAAGCATTGTGCTATACTGGATGAGAGCTTTAAAAAAAAAAAAAAAAGTTATTTCTTATGTGCAAAAAATAAATAGCAAAAAAACAGCCGCTCCATGATTTCGGGGCCGCAGGAACGAACACAAAATCAAGGAAACGCCGCAATATTGGGAGGAGCTCGCAATTTTTCAAACGTCACGTGACGTCATCACGACGTCGGTCAAAGCCTTCTTCGATTCACGTGTTCACAGTCGAACACGAGTACAGCTAAAAGGCCTCGTTTACCGACAAACGTCGCGGCGAAAGAGCGCGCAGAACAATTCCGTTGCCGCAAACAATTCAAATATCAAATCAGATCAATCAAATCGCATTTTATTTGTCACGCGGTGAAACGCTCTCGGCGACCGCGCCGATATGTAAAAGAGAATAAAAGAAATACGCTAAAATATAATAAAGATAAAAACATCATAAAAAAATTAAGAATGTAACATAGAGAGAATCAAACTAAAATATATGAATTAAGAAAGAGTTGACCATTTTGAATATAATACAAAATTGCTATTATATATTGTAGAATAGTAAAAAATTACAAAAAAAAATTACAAATAGTACAATTACAAAACTGAAAAGGAAAAATTTACAATTATTATATATTACGTAAAGTGGAATCTAGAACATTATTATGTATATGTTGAGCTGTAACAAGCTAAATTGCAGAGACATCAGAAATCAGTGCCTTACAATATTGCTGTAAAGTTGTGGTTTCATTTCAGGCTCCTTTTTTTTTTTTTTTCATTAAAAAAATAAATAATAATAATTTCCAGCTGAGAAATGAGCTCCACCCCCAGTTCAGCTCTGACACTTTTTCCTTAACAGGAAATCCACAAGGCATACATCATTTCAACAGACAGGGCAGGGGGAAAGGTCAGCTTCAGAGAGAGGAAAAAAAGTCTAGCCAAAGATTGATTTTAATTAGAACTGCAGTTCATCTTAGAGGTAGCTGAAAATTACATACAGCTTCTTTAATATCTGAAGTTGCACTCCTGCTGTACTGTACAATGTGAAGCTGTTAGCAAACGTGATATGATATGATGTGAGTTGTGTCAAAATGGTGTGGAAGTTTCTATTCCTTAAACCCTTGCACTACAAATCTGACCTATTCGGGGTTGCCAGGTTTGGGGTTTTAACACCAGGTTGGTTTAGCTTTGGAACAAATATCTAATCAGAGTTTGCAAACACAGGCTACGGCAAACAAAGGCAAAGTGTAAGTGCACACAGTGTATCTGTAGCTATGTTTCCATCCGAGCTGTGAATTTATCTTAGGTGAAAAATTCGAATATCGTATAAAACATTTGCGAATAAAGCCCAGTTTCAATCCTGTGTGTTCGAGAGAACGAAATACTTTTCTGAGCCAATTATCCAGTCACGTGATTTGTTGAAGCAAAGTCACGTGACTTTTTTTGACGCACATCGAGGAATTTGTTCGATAAACGCGTAGCCGTCATAGTTTATATCCGTATAGTCTTCTTATCGAACGCAAAAATGATCCGCCTCGATTGAGCGTTTTTTATGCGCATTATTGGAGATTTTATTCGCAGCTGTTGTTTCCATCCAGCGTTTTTTAACGATAATGATAATGAGTCTTTATTGATCACGTATACATTACAGCACAGTGAAATTCTTTTCTTCGCATCCCCCAGCATGTTAGGAAGTTGGGGCTCAGAGCGCAGGGTCAGCCATGATATAGCGCCCTCTGGAGGAGAGAGGGTTAACGTCCTTGCTTGAGGGCCCAACAGTGGCAGCTTAGCAGTGCTGGGGCTTGAACCCCCAACCTTAGGATCAGTAACCCAGAGCCTCAACCGCCAAGCCACCACTGCCCCCAAATTTATAATACGATATAAATTTTTCTTTTTGTTGCATAAAGCAGTGGTTAAAACAGCGGCCTACGGATCGGAAGTTCAAACCCCAGCATCGCCAAGCTGCCACTGTTGGGCCCTTGAGCAAGGCCCTTAACCCTCATCTGCTCAGATGCCGTAAACGTAAACGTAAAAATCGGTGGCTAACGATGCACAGAACCGTTTCTGTCGTAAAAATATATCGCAAACCCCGGGAAATGCAACTGCACATATTGCGAATATCTTTCCCCACGAAAAGACAGAGAAACAGACGAAAGATTCCTCTCCCCTTTCCCAAACTTTTTGGGTGTCGTTAGGCTGGAAACGTCGCTGAAACCTGACGAATCCTGGACCCGTTGTGTCTAGATTCTAGACACAGATATCTTCAGCTGGTTAAGTATGCTCGTGTGCTACTTCTCAAGATTCACGGAAAGGAATTCTGATGGAAAAAAAAAAAAAAAAAAAAAGGATTCCAGGAGTGGATTTTTTTTTTTTTTTTTTTTTTTAAAAAGCCCTGGTGTATCTATCCTCCCAGTGAGCGAGGACTCGACATGCAGAGATTTATTTTCTAGGCATGACACAGAACAGCACAGACAAAGATCAAGCACCTCAGTAATATCGACCATGTGCCCCAGTGGCAGTTTGCAGCTGCACCAGGGGGAGGGGGGGGGGGGGGGGTCCGTCTTTTTTTTCTTTCTTCCTTTCTTTCTTTCTTTCTTTTTTTTTTTTTTAAACACAAGCACAAAGAGAACTGGATCACAGCCCCAGACCAGTGTTACAGTCGTGACAAAGAAAGAAAGAAAGAAAGAAAGAAAGAAAGAAAGAAAGAAAGAAAGAAAGAAAGAACACAAACGCAGACACAAGTACGAGTCATGTTAAGGGGAGGAAAAGAAAGAAAATGACAATAGACTGCTCCTCTGGATCAGGACTGAGTCTTAGTATTTCGCCTCGCCCTTGCAGCTGGGACAAAACCACCGCCATGGACTTCTTGGATACAACAGTAGCTCATATTTATGCATATATAATTATATATGCACACACGAGTTTATATAATATTGAGCTATTGAGCACACCGCAGTGAGAACCCTTACAGGCACTCCGATGTGGAGATCTTTCATCCTACATATAAAACCAAAAAAAAAAAAAAAAAAAAAAAAAAAAAGCAAGTCATTCTTTAGCTTCAGATGATCAAACACCTAAACCTCGCCTCTATACTGAGATAATCAGGGATGCTGCGTCCATTATCATGAGATCATGAGATCACCAGATCACCGACTACAGCCTGAGCATCACCCCGCAGACCATCGACTTCCAGCGGCCATAAAGCGAGCAGCCTGGCCGGGGCCAGAAAATAAACCTCCACCCCGGATCATCTCTTACCAGTCAGTGGGTGAGGACTCGTCGATTACGTCCTGGTAAGCGGTGAGCAGAGCCAGTCTGTTCTTACTGAGATTCACGGCCATGGCGCTGCTTCTGCAGTCATCCAGAGCAGAGCAGCACTGTGAGGATGGAGAGAACCGAGAGCCGAGAAAGATACTGCGCACTGAAACAAAGAGAGTGAGCCAGCTAGACCAAGTGCTCTCTCTCTCTCTCTCTCTCTCTCTCACACACACACACACACACACACACACACACACACACACACACGTATTACCATCCTTATGAGGACACCCCCATTCATATGTGTATTGAAGTTAATTAATGCTAACATAAATAAATACTAATCAATCAAAATCTCTCTCTCTCTCTCTCTCTCTCTCTCTCTCTCTCTCTCAAAAGTCAAAGTCAAAAGGTTGCTTTATTGGCATGACAAATATGAACATTGGTGCTGCCCAAACTTGGATACAGACTTTGGGAACAAATGTACAAAAATACAGGAAGAAATAAATGTACATACATTCAACAATACAGTCAAAGAGAAACAAAAAGAAATAATTAAAAAAAACAAAACAAAACATAGAAATACATATATAAATATATACACGTGTATGTAAGTATATACACACATACATAGATACATACATATATACATTTTCTCTCTCTTTCTCTATCTCTCTCTCTCTCACACACACACACACACACACACAGGTTTGTCTGACTGTTCTTGCAAGGACCTTATGTTGGTGTAATTGTTAATGCAGCTAATTAATAGTGTGATACACCTAACTCTTACCTGAACCTTAGTAACAGGATTTCTTTAAAAATAAGGGCGCACGGTGGCTTAATGGTTAGCACGTTCGCCTCACACCTGCAGGGTTCGGGGTTTGTGTGTGCGGAGTTTGCATGTTCTGCCCGTGCTGCGGGGGTTTCATCCGGGTACTCCGGTTTCCTCCCCCGGTCCAAAGACACGCATGGTAGGCTGATCGGCGTGTCTAAAGTGTCCGTAGTGTATGAATGGGTGTGTGAGTGTGTATGTGATTGTGCCCAGCGATGGATTGGCACCCTGTCCAGGGTGTACCCCGCCTCGTGCCCGATGCTCCCTGGGATAGACTCCAGGTTTCCCCGTGACCCTGAAAAGGATAAAGTGGTATAGAAGATGGATGGATGGTTTAAAAATAAATAAATAAAAGAAGTGATTTTCCATGTACAGATCAGTTAAATATCTCCACAAAGTCCAAACTGTCAGATATTCCTATCCTTGTAGCGACTAATTTTACACACACACACACATAAAATAATTACACACACACTCACACACACACTGGCCCTCTACCAAAATTTAAACGTGCGCTGATTGTGAATAACAAGCGGACAGAATTGTAAAAAATGATACAAATGTGGATCAGTAATGCAGACGAGAGCCTTAAAGGTGCAGACTGTAACGGACATCTGTAATTATCACGTAAGGTTAATAAAACAAACAAAAAAAAACCTGATTCAAATTATTGTCATGCAGTTTTGTTTTGTTTTTGTTTGTTTTTTTCATTGTACACTTCTGTGTAAAGTTTTCTGACCCAGAAATGTGTTTACAATTTTCCACCCCTTTAAAAGCAACTTATGAGGCATATGTAGGGTCACAGAAGGGGCGGAGTTAATTAGGGAAAAGAAGAGGTCTTGGATGTAGCAGTTGCAGTTTTCCTTGCAGGCAGCAGAGGTCTCTAAAAATTACAAACTGCACCTTCAAAAAAAACAAAAAAAACAAAACAACCCCCCAAAAAAACCATACAGACATTTTTGATTTACGTTAAATGTAGAGAAAAGGCCTATTACACAACGCGGCTAACGAGTATGCTAATTTATCAAAATTACTGTTGTGCAAATTGCCAGGCCAGGCCGCACAAAAAGACTTGCTTCACTCATTTTAGCATCCATCAATTCATTTTCTATACCGCTTATCCTACAGGGTCGTGGGGACCCTGGAGCCTGTTCCAGGGAGCATGGGGCACAAGGCGGGGTACACCCTGGACAGGATGCCAATCCATCACAGGGCACAATCACATACACATTCATACACTACGGACACTTTGGACATGCCGATCAGCCTACCATGCATGTCTTTGTACTGAGGCTCACGCTCCTCCCCTTTCCCATCGCCCTGCTCGCCAGCAGCTAAACACAGAGTCATGATACTCTACACACAGAAACCCAACACAATCTTATAACGGACTTGCGGCGATAAAACGATTCATTTGTTTATACCGATTGAATCGAAAATGTCCGATAAGTCGATTTCCATTCTGTTCGGCGAAATAGAGCACGAGTCTACTCCGAGAGAAGGATAAGTGAATCCTGAGACTTTAGATTATCATGATCTTTTCTCTATTAAGCCGAACGAAAGCATAGCTGCATACAGACTATAGAACATGTGCGAAATATCGACAACTTCTTTTGCCTTTCCTATAAATTGTAATCGCGTTCTGATCTGAAATCGGTCGTAAGCTCTCATTTTATGACTGGCTCTCAGTATTCTTTGTAGGTCAAATGCAAAACTACAGAAGCAAAATACGACCACCGAAAAGTGGTCTAAAAGTTTTAGAGTTACAGCATGGGACACAAGCCATGATCCCATTTCACTAGTCACATGTTGTTAAAAAGAAAGCGAATGGCAGGCACGAAAGGTAATGAATCCTAACTGAAGCTGATGGTGCTCTGGCACAGGGATAATACAACGAATCCATGCAGGCGAAAGGGAAGAAAAAACATCGGCTAAAACTAAGATCTGAAAGATCTGAAATCCTAAACTGTGCTTGTAGGCCAGCAGATACACTTCACTTCAGCTAAAACAGAAAAGCCTACATGCTCACACAGATAAATATACTGTACACTAAGCCACGGTGATTAGTGCCTGACCCTATGGATAGCAAAGCCTGCCTCTACAACAGTGACCTACTATCGTCCACTCCACCTCCTCACTGCGTCCGGCTTCATCCACTAATAATCTCCTCCTGACGCTCTACTGCCCATTAAAGTAGCTTAACATTAATTCATTCTTCTCAGTCATCCAGTTCTTGCTACCTGCAGAGACCGCAATGAATTTCAGTGGTTATATGATGAGAAAATACAATCTCTGTCTCTCTTACACACACACACACACACACACACACACACACACACACACACACACACACACAGTACTTGAGTGCATGGTACATTGCATCGTTACTTTGTTACGAGTATAATTAAATCATTAATACTTTTAATTAAAATAATACTATATATATATATATATATATATATATATATATATATATATATATATATATATATATATATATATATATATATATTTGAATTTAACCCAGAATCACTACTAGGAATAAATTCACACATCTATATTCTGAATTTATATATTTCTGTAAAGCTGCTTTGGGGAAAGCGCTATATAAATAAAACCGAACTGAACCGAATTGAATTGAATTGAATTGAATTGAATTGAATTGAACTAGTCCAATTAAAAGACACCCTGTGCGACTTTTGATTCCGAGACCCAATCAAAATAAAGTAGTTTCCTTCTGAAAAATCTACACTTCCTACACATGAAATATTGAGCAGCAATGCCAAAGACAGTGAAGACGGACGCGCACGTTATCAGCTATATTCCGTTTGAAATGTTTTAAAGGAAACAGTCGTTATAACGCTAAGAAAATGATCGGACATGTCGGAAAACTCACAGCAACCTGCGGACGCACGTACAGCTAAGCCGTTAGCTAGCTGAGTGAGCTAGACTAGCTAGCCGGATGTTTTTTTTTTTTTTTTTTTATGTTTTACAGTACAAAAGCTCTGTATTAAAGTAAAGATGGCCACATTTGATGTTTAATAGCAACCGTCTGTTGTGGTAAATATATCAAAGTGTTGCTATGGCATATACTTAAGACTTAGGAAACACTAGAAACGTGTATGGATTAATGTGAGCTAGCTAGCTAGCTAGCGTACAAACCTAGCAAGCTACTGAAACTGCAACAGCATTTGGCTAATTTCGCTAGACGGCTAATATTCTAGACGGCTATTTCGCTAGACGGCTAACGCACTCAGTTTTTGTTATGTGCTGTTGATGATGGAGGTGGTGTTCACTTCAGTATAGGTCACTTGGTTACTTAACATCACTATTTGAAATTACAGAACAGTTCCGGATTAGTCGTGCGGGTCGCCGAGTCATTTTCTCGATCAACGCTTTCAGCGTGTTTTGTTCTCTTTCCACCGTCCACATTCACACCGTGTTCAAATACAACATGGGCCTCATTAACTCATGCAAGAAATAAATGCTGATTTATTTATTCTTTTTACTATTTTGCCACCAAAGTGTGGTGGCAAACGACTGTAATGTAATGTAGTGTAATGTAATGCAGCACTCAGGAGGCAGTGTCCTTGATTCTTTGACCTCTCACTGTTCTGTAATGAAACTTTTTAGGGAGAACAAACAGCGATTGGCTAATGATTAGACCGAGACACATGCTCTTACTGCTCTTACGTACAGTGAAGGGGAATATAGTGAAGGACTACCACAAGAAGCGTTCCTCTTTCTTCCGAAACACGAGTTTGAGTCATTAAAGTAACTAAGAACTATGTTGTTAAGGGTTGTAAGAGCTGTGTTTACACAATGGGTTGCCAGATTTATGGTTTATCCTGTGCAATTTCATAAAAATGTGATTTCTGATGCAGCAGGTAGATTGTTTTTACTGTAGTTAGTGATGTTTTGCGTAGATTTCATTCGTTCTAATTAATTCAGTAAGCAAACATTTTGAAGTCAAGGATTGCTTTTTTTGGATAAACAAAATAGACAGAGAGCGCTCAGTACAGATTTATTTCATTTATGAATATTATCCAGCTACATTAAAGGGAAAAAAATGGATGTCGGACCTGATGCTGATAACAGCTTCGATGGTCCTTTCCCTCTTTGGAACGGAGAACATGATGGCTGTCGACTCGTCGGACCACGAAGCACGATTCCACTGTGCTACTGTTAGTCTCAGATGAGACCGAGCCCAGAGAAGTGGGAGAAACTTGTGCACAGTGTTGATGTACGACTTCTGCTTTGCATAGTAAAGCCTTAACTTGCATCGGTGGATGCAGCGGCGAACGGTGTCGACCGACAAAAGGTTTACCAAAGTATTCCCGAGAACATGTCAGGGTATACATTACACATTTTTTTTTAAACACAGTGACGTCTGAGGGATCGGAGATCACTTGAATCTTCTAATTATATTGCACACTGTAGAAGGTTAAATTCCCCAAACCCTACCGATTGGTCTTTGGAGAATGTTCTTCTCAAAGTGTCGGATTATTCTCTGATGCATCTGTTGGCAGATCGGCGATCCTCGACCCGTCCTCGCTCTTGAAGGACTAGACCTTTTTTGGAGGCTCCTTATATACTATGCTTAGACGATAACCTGTTTCACATCGCTATTAGTCCTAAACCGCCCCTGTCCCAACTTTTTTGGAACGTGTTGCATGCATCCATTTCAAAATAAACATTTACCTTCAAAAACCATGCAAGTCAAAGTACATTTACGAATCACTCCTCTTGGATTTATAATAATCTCTTAATACGGAATATTCGATACATTTGCCATTATTCGAGATCTTTTCACTTGCTAAGAAATGACATTTTGCAGTGTATTAAAATACTTAAATGTGTACAGTAATATTATGCCAATTTCATTGATACCATAGATTTATTTTTCTCTAATGAAGAATAACAAATAACTAACAATTAAAAAAGACACAAGATAAACATTCCCATTAAATGATTAGTGCGTGTAGCACTATTTGCTAAATAGTAATAATAATAATAAACATCTTAGCAAGTGTAAATATCTTTAATAGTCAGATTTATTTAGTGTTTACTATCATAGGATTACAACAAAACAAATAGAAGATTATTAATCCTATTTCTAGATATTATTTTACTCCTTTCAAGCTTGAAATGTTATTTTATTGCCAGATATTTCAGTCAGTAGACAGAATTTGTAGACATTTTTATTTGATCTGCTAGTTGATTAAAACACTAAGCTTGAAAGGAGTAAATATGTTTATAAAAATATGAAATAATCTTATATTGGTCTTGTATTTGTTACATACAAAATCGCAATGAGAAATATTTGATAACTTCTCCGTTATTCAAGATATGAAAAGATGACATATTTTGTATTTAAGTGTGCCTGGAGCCTGTTGCTTAACCTCTGCTGTGTCTGTCTCTGTATATGTGTGTGTGTGTGTGTGTGTGTGTGTGTGTGTGTGTGTGTGAGAGAGAGAGAGAGAGAGTTCAGAGAGTGAAGGTATGTGCTCATTTCAGCCCCAGCTATTTGTCCAAGTTAAACAGCTCCCCCCCCACACACACCCACACACAGATCTGAGTGACAGCTCAGTTATTGAAAAGTTGTTAAAACATTGCATGAAGGCACCAGAAGTGTGCAGAGCTCATCCGAAACTGAAATACGTCTTCATCTCTAGCAGATTTGATCTGCTCGATACAAACACCAGTCCGTACATCACCAACACTTGTGCATTAAACTGACAATGACAGCCATTTTACAAAAAATATTTCCTCTTGTACATGGAAAAGTGAAATACATTCATTCCAAAATGGTGGAATGCGTAGTAGTCATCATGTAGTCCAGGAAGGCCTTTGAGAACACCAAAGAGAAACGCTCATGAGAAAACATCTCCACCTAGTGGCCATACAGGCGCAGTGCAGGCAATACGGGACACAAAATAAGCTGAGTAACATTTTTATCATAAATATTCAGTGTTGTAATGGTCTTCATCAATTGTCATCGGTTCCTTTAAATACATCTTGTAAAAGAGAGAGTATCTAATTATATATATATATATATATATATATATATATATATATATATATATATATATATATATATATATATATATATATATATATATATATATATATATATATATATATATATATATATATATATATAGAGTGTTCCTATATAACAGTCCACAGTATCGTTTAGCAGGAAGTTAGATTATGTTTGTGGTGACAACAAATAAGACAGGACTGGATGATCCACATTCATCAGCATGGGTCTGAAAGTAGCTAAATCCAGCAAGCACTGCGTCAACAATAGTCAGTGAGGACCAAAGCTAGCTTTCAATCAGCTTCGGAATTGAAATCAAAAGCCGTTTCACTGAAATAAAAAAAAAAAAAAATTAAATATACCAAAGGATTAATGCCACACGTATTAAACAGTGCTGTTGAATTAAAGCATCAAAGTGTCATTTATTCTGCTCACTTACACGCTGTAAACCATTGATGACCAAAGGCAGAACAATAAATGTGAGAGAGAGAGAGAGAGAGAGAGAGAGAGAGAGAGAGAGAGAGAGAATAAGGCACCGAGCTGAAACCAACGATTCAACTGCATGGATTTTGGAATAATAATTTAGTCAATAAAGTATTTTTTATCTTTTCATTTTATTAAAATAAACTGATCCAGGCATTTTCCAATCTGCAAAGTATATCACAAGCCATATTCTTCTTTTATTATAATAATAATAATAATAATAATAATAATAATATTTCTAAAATCCAATTCAAACTTTAGATTTCATAATCACATTAAATTCGTCTGCTCTGTAAACATGTTCAGGAAGAATATATATGCCCTTAATTTTAAGCTCTCGCTGGACCCTTAAAAACTTATAAATAAAATGTAAAAAAAAAAAACATAAAAAAAATTACTAATTGCACAAGTTTAATAAACAACCACCAAACAGAACACTCCGCAAATGCTTACAGCAACGTTAGCTTCCGGTTAACAGAGGAAAATGAAAATGTATTTAAAATTAAAATAAACAAAAAATTAAAAAAAAAAAAAATTATATATATATATATATATATATATATATATATATATATATATATATATATATATATATATATATATATATATATATATATATATATATATATATATATATACAAAAAAAAAAAGAATAAAAAAAAAAAAAAAAGACTTGAACCGTAAAATCAACAGCACCTCAAGAAATAACATTTTTTTAAAAAAAATGGGAAAAAAAAATATGGTTTACAATTTATAACGCACTAACGATAAAGCTTAATAGCGTATTCATGACCGTAAAATGACCAAACATAAACAAACTACAGTAGCCGTCCAATTCCTGCGGAATTGCCTTTTTAAGTTATTTGCGACGTACAACGTGACATTTGCAAGTTATCTTAAAAATATACGACTCGGAATTCCTGTATCCCCAAAACAAGCACCGTACACGTAGAGAACAAAACCGGAAACGTTCCCCAAGTCACGTGAAACCACCTTCGTTGGCTGGGCCGCTCGAGGCCGATGCACAAGTCCTGCAATAAAATAATAAAATACGCTAAAATGGATCAAAAGCTCTCCGACCGCACAAGACGACTGGTCTTTTGTTAAGAACCACAGATATAAAGGAGGAGTACAGTAGTAGTGTTTCAGACACTCTGCAAAGAAATGGGATTGTCCAACCGGTCACTTTAATAATAGGAACTGCTCGTTAATGCGGATTGTACGAGAATCAGCCAATCAGGTAGCAGCGGCACAACGCGTAGAATCATGCAGATATAGACCAAACGCTTCGGGTACGCTTCGAGCTACGGGAACTCGAATGACCACCCTGTACAGGCGTGGTGAGCAGAAAAGCATCTCAACACGCGGTATCCTGAGGCGGATGAGTCACGACGACAGAAAACCGTATCGGGTTCCGCTCCCGTCAGGCGAGAACGGGAATCCGAGGCCGGCTTGTGCGAGTGAAACGAGTGAAGGAACAGTATTACTATTAAAGTGTGCAGAGAGGAGTGAGGAATAGATTTTTTTTTTTTTTTTTAAGGCAGACACATGTTCATGCCTGCAGGTCAACAGCTTTGTGAAGGCTTGGAAAAAAGAGAAGGAACTTTATAATCCCTCGTGTTGGAATCCGTGTAAGGAACACTTTGCTCGCTTTTAGGGCAGGATTCCGTGTTCTGATTAACCAGAATTCTCTCGGGGGTCTCGCCTAACTTCAGGTCCACGGGGTTCAAGTCGTTTTCCTGCCATTTCAGAGCAGCGCCCGATGACGAGACGACGCTCAAAGGGAAAACGGAGTCTGTGGAAGGATTAAGGTCAGCTTTTGGAGATAAATGGGAATCCTGAGATCCAGTCGAGACTAAGCTAGTCCTGTCCTGAAGAGCCCTGGCCCTGCGTGGACAACTCAGGTCAGCTGGCTCGTCCTGGACCGACGTCTGTCCCGAGGAACCTCCGTTCTGCTTCAGAGTCAGGCGAAGGTCTACGGGTTCCATCTTCAGCCGCTTGGCCTCGGAGTCTCTTTGCCACTGGGAATCCGTGTCATCTGAAGACCTCTTGGTTGTGGGCTTCTTGCTCAGGTTGAGAGGCACAGCCTGCTCCTGAGAAACGGGCACGGCGTGGCCGTTGGTCTTGCTAAGATCCTGAGCCAACGCTTCGGAGAGACGCTTGGTGAACGTGTTCATGTGTGCCGAGCCGAGGCGGGTGTGCATCAACCGGTGCAGCTGAAGACTGCAATCGATGTCCAGCGGGAGGATCTTCAGCGGAGGCAGCTGAGGTCTGGCAGTCAGGCCCTCTCTCGGGCCTCCAGTCCAAGAAGGATGCGCCGAGTTGCACCCAGAACACTGGTGCTGCAAATTCTCCGGCGTTTCTGGACTCCTGGCTTTGGTCTGGCTTGTGATCGAGGCCTCCTGAGTTCTCACCGGACTGCTCGCGCCACTGAGGCCCAAACGAGCTCTGAAGAAATCCAGGGGACACATCCCCTTAGTCGGGCTGAACCCTTCTACCGAGCGTCCCATCTGCAGCTTAGATTGTCCAGCCAATAAGCAAGGAGCTGAAGGTTCGTTCTCCTGTTTCACCTTTAGATCTTCCTCAGCTTTATGCTGCTGGGGTGTGTGGGCGGTATCCGTGGGTGCTGAAGAAATCCTTACTTCCTGGATGACCGTGATCGGCTGGGCAACTTTACTCACCGCCTTCTCACTTGAAGTTTTAGAGTGCGATGGAGGTCTACCAACTCTGCCCCGACCCAAAACTTTAACGGCCCGTTTCCCAGGAGGCCGTCCTCTTTTTCGCACCCTGGCGCCATCTGCTGGTGGTGCTGCCTAACAAAGCGGAACACAACAATTCAGCGAAATAATTGAACTCCACGTCGTTCTCATTAATATTACAAAGAAAGTTACGTTTTAAAAACTTTAAAATGTCCACGTGGTTGTTGGTATGGCTGCAAGCTTCTATTCTACCTTTGTATCTAACGTTAAGTTGCTTCGTGACGTTTTTGGCTGTACTATGCAGGGACGCGTTTTAAACTATTCCCCGAATCCCGTTTAGAAATCTTACACTCCATTACAGAATACCGGACTGTCTATGAGATTTGGACGTTTCAGTTGTCATCCTAGCAATGCATTCCTCAGCGCTGACACATCACAGGCTGGATAAACTAGTCGTGTGTATTACACTACGTAAAGGTATGAGAAGCAAACTTGAAACAACGACCGCGCCGTGACGGAATAATTGCAGTTAATGCATCCAGTGGAATTAACATTACATTCCCGTAAAGCTGCTTGCGAAGATGTCCTTCTCTTAAACTGCGATATTAATAAACCTGAACTGAATTACGCTCCCTTCCTGTGTACTCTGAACCAGGGCTGTCACTGCGGCCTAGTGTGTTCAAAATAAATCGATGAATCAACGCTGTACACGTTTATCGTACGAGGTGTGTAACGATTAAATCAAACAAATATGTGATTCATTCCGTCATTTCCAAACGTATAAAATCCGTACTCCGATCCATCCCCGACTTCTTCCGTGTTCTCTGCATCATGCAAATCATGTTCAAAAACCCGATCCTTCAGGCTGATTTGAATCGTTCCCGGTGACCATATTTACAAAAATAGAGCCTGCGTCATACGCGAATAAAATTTTTTTTTTTTAAAAAAGCCCTTACCTGACTAGTGACCCCGTTCTTCCTTGGAGCGCTAGGAATTCTCCCACGCACAGGCTTTCGGATAGACGCAGCCGAAGCTACCGGAGCTTTGGGTTTGCTCGGCTGTTGATTTCCTCCTTTTATCTGCTGCTCGTACGGCAGCATCAACCTGCGATTCGGGGAACAAAATCAAACGGACCAGAGTCACCGTGCGAGCTGGGGACGGTTAGCGCAGTGCCACGGACTTGTTGCTGTAATGGGACTCACTCACTTTTCATAATGTCTTCTGGTACATGTGGCAGCACTGGTACTGCCTGGACTTCCCCCTAGCTCGTTATAAACCACTTTCCACAAGCGCCGGGACGTCACCTGTAGGCACAACGCGAGCGTAAACGTCACTTCTGGCATTTTCTTTATAATATACAGGTGCATCTCAAAAAATTCGAATATCGCGGAAATGTTCATGAGCTCAAGACGAGCGCCAATTTGAAAAATTTTAATAATAATAATAATAATAATAATAATAATTCAATGACAAATTTTAATAACAACCCAACACTTAATTGCTATTTTAAATATTTTATACATCTAAGAATAGACTCAAGCTGTATCAATCATTGTATGATCACAATTTGCCACCCTGAATCGTAGGACGCTTAAAAACATTCCCACCTCTAAACTAAAAGCAGTGAAAAAATTTGATTCAACACACACACACACACACACTAGATATATAAAATTTTAAAAAACAAAATAAAATAATAAACTTACTGCTTCATATCCTCCCAGCTTGTTGACAGTCGAGTACATTAGGAAGAGATCAACTGCAGACAAATAATAACGAATACAGATATCATTAACAATGCAGATGGAGTCGAGTAGAAATAAGAATAATAAGGAGAACGAAGTGCTTAAGTCAAAAGAGGAATTTTCAGATAAATATTAGCATGATGTGCCTCCATGTATTCCAGGAAGCAGGAAGGAAACACTCACTCTTCTTGAAGCCCAGGTTGGGAACCTTGGAGATAGGGGATCCTCTACGCTCCATGAAGACATACAGCTGATCCAGAAAGATCTTCTCCTCAGGATGAGGAAGCAAGTTCCCCTCGATCGTCTCCACATTGCTCATGACACTCTCCTGCACCGTCATTCGTTAACCACCAATTATAATCCATTTCATCATGCTTAAGGCTCAATTCTTTAGCTACCTCTTGTCAGAATGTGGCAGTGTGCGCGCCTTAAATATACACTTTCTACAGAAATATATCTGAACACATGCCTTCCTTCTCTCTCCCCAGGACTCGGAATGGTTGAGGCTTTGCTGATCGGTTCCGTCGCCGTCTCGGCCCCGTCTTTTCCTCGGTCGTCCCTTCAGGCTTACGGAGAGGCATCCTGAGACGGAGACGCAAACGAGGCAGCCATTTAAAAAGATAATACTGAGAAAAATACACAACAGTTTTGTCTTAATATTCGTTCCAAATGCCTCCATTTAGCCCACTGTGGGTGTGTATGTGGCACTCACTGAGAGCACAGACACTGGAATGTTCATTAAATAAATTGTTTAGGTCTCTTGCCATAAATAAATAACAGACTTCTGTCTGAATAATTAAGAAATAAAACACCCGTGGCGCATGCCGTTCTAGGACGATAATCAGTGACCGGATGGTGTGATGTGGCCCAACATAAAGCGGAGTTAATGTTACCACCCCAGAGTCCATTGTTTTCCTGGAACCACACGGTACGAAGTGTTCCATTCCTCTCATAACACAGCAAGGTTTTATTTATTAACGAACGACCCTCCGTGCTTAATTTTTAACCATTTAGAGTTACATTTTACGTTAAGAAAAGTCAGAGAAACCACACTGAAGCTAATACGCTAGACAAAAAAAACCAAACAAACAAACAAACAAAAAACAAAACAGCAGCTTGTCACGTTACTGAGAAGCCAGAAAGCGTAACCTCCTCCGTCCTGAAGAACAAAACTGACACTGGAGACTCCTTCCGAAAACGTCTCCTGACAGAAAACTTCACGGTATTAACGATTAGACGTTTATTTCTCCCCCCACGTTAAACACTAATCTGTTTAAAGCTTAGATTGCCCTGTGAACGGTTGACGCGTTACTATAGAAACGCATGCATTAATACTATCCTGTGATTCGCGTTAGAGCTGGCACTGCTGTCTTGGAGCCGCTGTTACACAAACCTAACTCGACAAATCAAATAAACAGAGCTGATTTCTCTGCACAGGGTTGCTTGGTTTCTTGGAAATGTAAAAACGCTCGTTAAACACGCAAGCCCGTGCTGTAAACTCACCGAACTCGGGTATTAAACTCGCGTTGGTGCCTAGACTCGGATGGCTGAAAGTGTCTCTGCAGTACAGGATTCGGGTGTTGTGTAGGGTCATTTTGATCCAGCCCAAAGCCAGGAGATGAGGGTCTTGAGGACTGGACCAGCCAGCGTGGCTCTGGATCCGTTTCTGCAGGGAGCGAAAGCGGCAGTACTGCGGGTAACTGAGCACTTTAACCCTGTGCTGAACTCCCGAAAGTTCATCTGGAGAAAAACAAAAACAACATCCGTTAGCAGTCGGGCGGCAACTCCGAGAAAAATGTTCTCCAAATCTCGTACCACAAACACGCGGACGTATCGGACGGAGAGCCTCGTATCGGACGGAACGCCGCACCGTTACAGCCCTTGAGCTTACCCTTGGTTTTCACTTCCTGTGGATCTGTAATACAGGGGGAACCATTGAGTACATGGATCTTTTTGGTGTTCCGTTTCCACTGAGGTGGCTCCGGACAGGTCCATTTCACCAGATGCTCCACTCGCACCACGACCTTCTTAGAGACACCGATGACTTCATCCTGGCACGCAAACACAAACGCGCACGATTGTTCACGGATCATATTCAGCAAAAAGCTACGTATTTCAGAAGGTATCGGGTTCACTACAAGCCACTGGAGCTGGGTGGATGCAAACTTGCCATAGGATCTGCTCCCCCCCCCCAAAAAAAAAAAAAAAAAAAAACAACAAATAAAAAAAAAAAAGAAAGAAAGAAAGAAAAGAGAGACGTCTCCAAATCCGTCCCTTAAAAAGAATTTCATCCTAGTTGTTGCATTTAGAAGGACTTGCTTTTTCAGAGTTTAAGTAAAACGTGGGCAAGAAATCTGACTGCCGATTCCCAAAGCTATGACTCAGTCTCACACACATCAAGACGCTGTGGCTCTGGCAGCTAGAATTTTCCGCCATCGAATACACGTGACCTCCTTCAACGAGAACCCCAAACTCCACCAGTCTGGACAGTGAAGGAAAAACTCTGAACTTTTAAAAGGCTGAAATGTATATAGAAATGGCTCTAGAAATCTGTGTGTAAAGAAGAGAATTAAAACATGCGCCCTAGTTCGCTCGCTTTCAGTTCCAACTCTGAATCAACATCGTTTCAATTCCTTGCATCTCCTCCTGAGGAGTACTAGATTTTAGAAGCGGTGGTCACTACAGCGGTAACTGAGGTGGTGGTGGTAGTAGTAGTTGCTGAAGAGGTTACTTTGTCGGTCATGGCAAAGTAACGAGACTATTCATTGCTGTCCACCTTAGACAGCCGATTCGTGGCTATCGGACAGCATATGAGATTTAATGGCGTCGACCCCCGTTGTGCTTTTTACGAGCACCGCAAAACCCTTCTCCATGTTGACCACTAACGGGCTGCAAGCCACTTTTGCCGGAATTTGCATTTCCCCAGTTCTTTGCGACTTTACGAAATGTACTTTCTCTGCTCCAAGTTTTACTCCACCAGGTCCCAGCGCACCGCTGTCCAAACATCTGGCTGTACAGCAACCGTGCACCGGCCGGAGGCAATTCCACGTGCTGATCACACCAGTGTAAATATTCAAAATAAATTGGTAATTGTTTTGAAGAAAAAATAATCGCTTTTTTAAATTTTTTTTTTTTTAAATGCGTGTATGAATAACATTGAATGCTTTTTAAATGCCATTTAAGGCCTTAATGTTTGCTAAAATTTCATTTAATGACGATGCTTTTCAATACCCCGGAAACCCTGCATTCCATATTCCTGCTTTGTACAGGAACCACTGGGTTGCCTTTACCTTATACCAACCTTTTGTTTTGAGTACCTACATGTTAAATTTATTTAAAACTTGACAGATTTAATTTTAAGGACAACAGGGCAAATATGTACCACGATATTCACTTAGTCGAGCTGCAAGAGCTTTTTTATATCATTTTTTAAATTATTTATTTTTTATTCCATTCTCCCAGATGTAGATTTGAACCACTGCGCGACATATTAACAGAACTTCCTGGTTGGATTAAAATGTCAGTTAGATTCAGGTCAACATTATTTACACTTTTTATTTATTTATTTATTTATTTATTTATTTATTTATTTATTAAACCCATTTCATGTCAAATGAACCGTCTGTAAAACATAATAGCTAAATGACAACCCTCATGACTAGATCACATCACCGGTCATGCATAACTCTCCTACGGTTATAAAACATCAGGTGTAACCTGTTTACAGACAGACTTGAAAATATCGAAAGGTACAGATTAGTGAACTGTTGAAAGAGGACTGAACTTTTAATACGTCTTGTAACACTAGCACTGATATTACTGCTAGATAATAATGGCTCGTCCTTAATTTTAGAAGTTCACGCCATTTATTCATCTTTTTTTTAAGCAGACAAATATCAAGTATTACAGTGGCTACACTTTAAACCCTGCTTATTTACCTCTCCGTGCTCCTTAGTTCTGCCCTTGGGCGTGTCCTCTGGAAGGTAATAGAGTCTGGAGCTGGCCAGAGGGTGACGCTGTCTCTGATCCTCCCACAGCAGAGTGATCTCAGCGATACACACGGGCTCCTGAGGGCCACAGCGAACATAGTAGAACTCTCCCAGTCTCCAGACCTTCGCGAGGCCACCATCCTTGGGCTTGCAGCTCACCGACTTGTAGAAGGCAAAGGAGCCTCGGAGGCAGCACGGGGGGCCTAACCACTGAAAACGGAAAAACAACAACATAGAATTCAACTCGTACCTCCTTCATACAGAGGAACGACGGCTACGGTGTTAGGGATAAAAACATGACGGGGTGTGTTGTTACAGAAAAATCAATAAAGCAGTCATGAGATGGACTCACCACCCCAAAGCTGACTTGGCTTGTTTGTTCGTTCTAGGAAATTAATCAACATCTCCTGATTTGAGAATTCAACTGCGCTCTGGTGTAATAAAAATCCCAAAGTTTCCATTCCACATGGCCAAATAATACAGGAAAGAAAAAAAAAACCTTTACCCTGGGATGTAAAGGTCAACTTTATAAACTCGACACATACACCAACCTCACATGATCACATTTCTGCAATAACCGTCGAACTTTTCTTTTTTTAAAAAGTAGCTCAACATCATTAACCACTGACAAAAGCTTGCATTCTTCTGCTTCAATTTAATGTGTACTTCTCTCTATTTACTGCTTTTCAACACACAACACTATCTTCCAAATGAGGGTTTAAAAAAAAAAAAAAAAAAAAAACACAACAACTAGGATCTCAGTCCAAAAATGTCTCTGGATTCTCACTGGTCATGTTTCCATGGCTGCAAACACATCGCAGTGCATTTATGCTACTTAGGAACAGCACAGAAAAGTGATGGAAAATTGCCCTGTTTTTCCTGCGAGGTAAACAAACAAACAAACAAACAAACAACTAATAATACAGTTCAAGAGGAAAAAAAGAAAGAAAGAAAGAAAGAAAAAAGATTCAACATGTCCATAACAAACAAATGAGAATTCCATACTTATGTACTTGTTCACTAAACTTGATTTCTTTCTTCTTCTTTTTTTTGGTAATTCCTAATAAACTTGAACTTTTGGAGGCTATTCCGGCTAGCTATGCCTAGGCTATTAACTGCTCATGTGACGCATATTTTGCATTGCAAAATAACATCTTCCACAATCATGAGCTTGAGCCAATTTTTCTTACAAAGCCATGAGGAGAAAGGAAGTAAGCAACTGGAGGCCTTTCCTGCCCCCACCGCCTCCATCGGGGCCTCCGTTACCCCCCTGCAGGGCTTCTCCTATGGGAGCAAAGCTTCAGAGGCCACATGTGCAGCTCCTAAACCATGGCCAACACTGTCAGGCCATGACTAAACTAAGGCTGGGTTACAAGCCCCAAAAATAAAAATGTATATTTTTATAATGGCTCTCATTTTCTCTGTATAGTCATTTTTGCACTACACCCAAGATCACTGACGGTTTGGTAGAAGAAGAAAAAATAAAATGGTGGTGATCTGCAGAGATACTGAGAAGAAGCCCATAGTAGTTGACCTTGGTGTTTCTTTTCTACTTAGGTTCTTACGCAACATGTCTCCGTCCTAGGATTAAATTAAATTAAAAAAAAATGTTACAGCAAAAAGGTTTAATATGAGTTAGGAGGAGGGGGAAAAAAAACAAAACAAACCACACCAAAAGATAAACACCTCAGTGTGTGTGTGTGAGTGAGTGAGTGAATTATTCAAGGGCACTAACTTCCTTTATAAAGTAAAAGTTATATACAAGTAAAAAAAAAAAAAAAAAAAAAAAAAAAAAAATTTAAATTCTCAACTTCCTAAAGTGTAGTTCGTTCTAGAAAACCGATTTTTTTTTAATTTGGTTGCTTCTTGAATGCTTTTAAATAGCTGCCATTTTGTAGCCTATATTTGTAAAGCCTTATTCGCAATATTGTGTCGCGTTTGTGTAATATTAGCTATATTAGCTCATATTCGCCTGTGAATTCCTTTGATAGCCCATAAAATGGAGTGCCACATCATGTAAGGAACTAGTGAGAATGAATAAATGCATCAATAAAATACATCTCTCCACCTAATTCAAGTCTATGGTATGATACTATAGTTCCTAAAAACCTCTCCTTATTAACACGTCATTAAAAAGATGTGGAGTTCCTGGTTAATTTTGTTTGCTTCAAACGACAAACCGACCGACTCACTGCAACAATGTGGCATTTTATTTATTTATTTTTTTAAAAAAATGTAGTAATTAAAAAAAATTAATAAATAAATAAGAGTAAATATCCCGAATTCAAGCGAATATAAAAGAAAGAAAAGAAACAATGAAACATTTCTGTGGGGTAAAAATGTTGAAAGTGCAGTAGTGGGGGTGGGGGTAGAAGGGGGGTAGGAAGAAAAAAAAAAAAAAGAAAAAAAAAAGAGCTAGGTAGTCGACAAGCCACACAAAGAAATTAATCATTAACGAAAATAGCAAAGAAAAATTATACCATTGAATATGTGGACTCGACAGCGACCAGGGTGACACATGTGTATTAAATCGAAAGGATACAAAGAGAAAATATTTGGTGTAACTTTTTTTTTTTTTTTTTTTTTTAAAGAAATACCCCCACAAAAAAACTTTCCCGTTCAAAATCAACAGGGAAAAAAACCCCGTCCAAGGCTTTGATAGGACGAGTATCAAATCAGCGTTTTAGGCGAATTCAAAAACAAGGAGATATTACACGAGCAAAAAAATCAACCGAGCACAGAGAATAAAGCTCTAAATTATTCCTGTTCGGGTGGATTCATTCTTCTAGGCTATAAAATGATACAAGACGTTGATTTAATGTAATATAAAGTTGGAGTTTCCATTACCTGTATGGCATTCTGCTCCATTGCAGTCCAACATTCCCTCACCCCCCCTTTCTTTTCTCTCTCTCTCACTCTCTCACTCTCTCTCTCTGCCCCCTATCGGGTTACACAGCCGGGTACTACATCCACTAAATAACAAGGCAAAATAATACACAAAATACAGCGTCATTCATATTAGTGTCTCGTTATTATTTAGGGGTTTGCACGCAGCCATAAAAACACTACAGAGCAAAAATTAATACCTAAATATCCTTTTTTTTTTTTTTTTTTTTTAAATAAAGCTTGTGCCGTTTGTTTTCTTTCTTTTTGACTACCTAAACAGCACAGGATCTAGGTGTGGCCAAACTTTCCAACGTCAAATAAGGCTGCAATAAAGAATATGATCATTAACCCATTTGATTAATGTTCCTCTAGTGGATTTTTAAAAAAAGATTTTTAAAAAAAAGACAGAATTCGGTCAAAAGAAGACGTTTACACGACAACATGGAAATATGGATGATAATTATTACAGGAATTCTGACAAAGTTGAAGGTTTTATTTCTTTATTTGTATTAAAAACGGGGAGGTATTAGACGCATATATTTTTTTTGAGGAAGACAAACTTGAATTCGGCAAGTGTCGTAAAATGCAGTGAAGAGGAGGATCACGTGACCTTGCCACGCTATAAGAACGACAGATATACCGTGTTTTTGGCAAATTTAACAATGTAGAGGCGTAAACAAGCACTGTGTAATACAAAGTGTTTGTAATAACAAATAAAAGAGAATACAGGTTTTTTTTTAGAAGCATTTTCATCTTTCTAATGGATTTATCATTTTGCTATCATTTAACATTCATGTTTTCTTGTTATTTGGTAGATTTAAAGACATTACCTTAGATTTATTACAATGAAATTTACCTAAATATATGTATCGTGTATAAGTATATTAAAAACAATAACACAAAAACCATTACAATTAGGCTATTAAAAAAAGAATACATCATAAATACATCGGTATCATCTATAAGTACAGAGCCTATATACACACACAAAAAATTGCAGTAGTCTTTCAAAAATAATACATGAAAAAAATGTAATCTCTTGTCTTTCAAAGCATTAATATTATTGTTGAAAAGATGAGTTTTAAAAAGCTTATGTTATGCAGCTTCATTTATCTAAAATACCAAATCCTTTAAGAAAACAGAGCTAGAAGCCTTGTGGCATGATCAAGAGATGGAAAAAAAAACTTTCAGATATTTTTAAAAACCATTAGTTTATGGAAAATTTGACAATGATGCATCTTTACAGAAGTCGGCTGAATAACGAGAGGAAAAGAAAATACGCACAATTGTGTCTGGTTTCAAGTTACAATAAAGTCCCCTGTCAAGTCAACTGAGTTGACATTAATATTTAATTTCTGAATAGAAGCATTTCATGGAAGAAATATCGTAAAGTATCCTCTGATGGGTTTCGTTCACTTTATTAGCCTGCCAGAGAACTAAATGTAGTTGAGGAACATCTCATTTCTGTTTAAGACTTCTGCTAGGAAAACAGCTCGGGGATTATCAGTCAGTGCCTTTATTTGATATTCATTATATCATTTTGGACAAAAACAAATCAAATAAGTGTAAATATGTAGAAGTATATTGGTTATAATCCTAGTTATCTTTACCGTAAACACTAAAGTTCACAGCCAGTAAAACAAACAAACAACAACAAAAAAACAAATAAGTTGATCCGTAGTTATCAGTTACTTGTCTATTAAAAAAACATTGTCTGTTAGATCATCTGTTATAAACACGCCTCTGTCTGCAGAGTCAAATAAAAATGTACTTACTTTGTTTGTTTCTTTGTTTGTTTATAACTAGAAGGTTTTTTTTTTTTAAATTGTCTTTTGACCAGCTTTGACAATGACCTCAGTATTTTTTAAAATTACACTGAACAAAAAAAAGATATCTCAGCAAGCATCTTGAATATATGTAGCCTAGAAATCTATCAAATATTTATTTTTACAAGATTATTCTAAATCAAATGTAATATTACTCAGAGTTTTTTTTTGTTTGTGTTTTTTTTTTATTATTTTTTTTTTTTTTTTAGATATTTGACATTTCAAGCTTTAAATATTCTCATTTTGCTGGCTAATAATTGTGCTACTTTCTAAAATAATTTTTAATAATAATAATAATAATAATAATCACCATCATGTTTTGCAGTGTACACAACAGGGTCTCAAACAATAGAAACCTAATGTGATAATAGAAAAGCTATAACAAGTAATAACACTTACATTAATTGCAATAAAATCATTTTCGTGCTGGATGTTTAATAAAACGCGTATAATTTATAGATAGAGAGAGAGCGAGAGAGAGAGAGAGAGAGAGAGAGAGAGAGAGAGACTGACGTAACTCCACTGCTACACTAGAAACCACTCGATCTGATGAAGTTGAAGTTTGCAGGATCATTCTTTGACCGCCGCCATTTTTAAAACCGCCAGAAAACAGCAAACATTTAAGAAGTTAAACTGAAGTTCCTAGTTTTGGACGCTTGGTGTCGCTATTACACAGAACAGACTCTTACCATCTGTCTTCTCTTACAAAGCGTTTTAGTTTGAAAATAAATAACATCTTTTTTTGTGAACGTGTTTGTGTTAAACTTTTAGGAATTGGTTATGTACATCTCTCTCTCTCTCTCCCCCCCCACAAAAAACCCCCCAACAACAACAAATGTCAGAATATGTATTATCAGTTTTAATATTATTTTTCTTTCTCCCACACCTCAAATGTACTCATATTCAGTACATTGTTCATCTGCTCATGATACTTGGCAACTGTTTTACTCACAAATGTAAATTTTTGGGTAAGATCCCATTACTGTCAATTTTCCCGGTAGACTATAATTCCTATGTTTTATCTTTGATGGGCATTAAAAAAAAAAAAAAAAAAATCTTTGAAAAATCAGAAAAGTTTTTATTTCAGAAGGAAGTGTTTTATTGTTCTTTATTTATACTGTGAAAGGTGTTCAGAAGTGCTTAACCTGGTATTCAGAAAGATAACGTGGATTCTCTGGATTTCAAACGCATATAAAAATATACTACAGACCCCCCCCCCAAAAAAAAACAAACAAACAAACAAACAAACAAAAAAACAGGTGATGGTTTTCCAAACTTCGACTGTCCAGTTTGTGCCCATCGTAGCATCAGATTCCCGGTCGTGTTTGATCAGAATCGAACCCGATGTGGTCTTCTGCTGTTGTAGATCATCCTCCTCGAGGTTCTGCATCGTTTACATTTACATTTATTCATTCATCAGATGCTTTTATCCAAACTTACAAATGAGAAAACACAAGCAAAGTTTGAGTCGTTTGAGTTACCGCAGCCTTCCCGTCACCTCGAACCAGCCTGGACGTTCTCCTCCGACCCGCTCTCATCAACGATGCGTTTCCGTCCGCAGAACCACCGCTCGCTGGATGTTTTCTGTTTTTTGCACCATTCCGCGTTAATTCTAGAGATTGTTGTGGTTTCGATTCTTCCAATAGATTCTCTGAAATGACTGAGGCATTAAACAAATATATATACTAAAAGAGAGAGAGAGAGAGAGAGAGAGAGAGAGAGAGAGAGAGAGAGAGAGAGAGAGAGAGAGAGAGCGCAGTAAACAGTAATAAATGAAACGAAGTTCATATTTGGTGTGATGTGACGACCCTTCGCTTTGAAAAGAAATTAGCGGTACAATTTGTGCACTTTTATAAAGTTCTTCTGGAGACTTTGACTGTCGCACTTGCTGCTTTCTTTAAAGACGTGCAAACACTTTTATGCAACACTGAAGTTTGTGCCGGAAAACTAATGTTTAGAGATCTAAAATGTTTTTGTACTGACGCGATTATGTAGAAGTCATAAAACTCAAATCTATAACAAAGTTATTACTTTAAGAAAATAATAAATAAAAATGAAAAAAGGGGTGCCTAACCCTGACTTTCGCACAGTACTTATAGGAGGAAGCAATTTTCCAAAGACAATTATACAGTTATGTGTGGCTTCTAAAGGTGTGTCTTTCCTTGACATGCAAAGACTATCGACCTTTGATTGCACTTCTTTAAGACGGTGTACCTGTAATATATCGGACCAAGTTCTACCAGCATCTTTGAATCTACAGATAATCCTCAGTACATATTCTCAAACTTCAACACCTGCCCGGATAATACATGGACTTCTCTCAGAATCATCCTTTTTGTTCCTCCCAAATTCAGATTTGATGTTCGCTCACCGACATTACGATTTTTTTAGTTCTAGGCTTACTTAAAAGTGGTAATCGAGTAAAAGTGCAATTACTCATCAGAATAATTAACTAGTGTAAAAAAAAAAAAAAAAAAAAATTTAAAAATAAAAGCACAGCTTCCACTTGTTCCACTCATTTAAGTTAGTGAAAAAATATTAACGTCTTGAAGTAAAAACATCAAAGTGTAAGAAAGACCCGGAGAAGGAAGAGACGACGTCTACTTCCAATCACGCGCCGATTTGAGTTACTGATGTTAAATTAGTGCGTTTTCACCTGGGAAAACATTAACATTAGGGAAGACTAAACCTCTTCAGTAATAAATCTTCCAAACGTTAGCTAGCACGATAATAACGCCATATAATAGCTATCGGTCCCGATACAAACTGCCGTGATCAATAGAAACAGATCAGCGATGGGTAGTCGGTCTTATTCTTACCGTCCTATCGGTTAGTTTAGATTTGTTCACTTCGTTAATTCATCTGTCTGCTGCGAAAAATCTTTCAGATCAGTGGTAAAGTAAAGGGATTATTCTCCCACCTCTGGGTTTCCCCATCAATCTTTCCACACTGATTTCCTATTACTAAAGATGACTCAAGATTTAAGAGCTAATCTGACAGAAACGTTAGTTTGCAATAAGAAAATAGCAGCACCCGTCTGAATAACGACGGACGTTCAGTTCCGGTTTAAATCCCGACGGAAAGGTTGAAACGATTAAACGAGCGACGTCGTTTCATGACGATTTTATACGATCGGTTATAAAAGTCTTTCATTCATCGGCGCGTTCTCCGTCGTTCCGCCCCGTCGTACGTTACAATAGCACGTCTACAGAATTTAAAAGAACAAGGCACCTTAAGTAACATTACTGAATCATTTAATGATATTAATTACAACATAGAAATGAGATTTAAAAAAAATAATAATAAACGGCACACAAATTAAGCCTTGGTATTAATAAAAAGCAAGAAATCGATGCTTTGGAGCGCTTTCTCATGCTATCTCTTAAATTTCCTCTTCCTCTCGAGTCTGTGCCTGGTCCTGTCCGAGTTCTGCTGCCGGAAGTTTATGAGGCAGTCCGTGATTTCCGATATGGGAGTGAAGGATTTGATGGGAGACGAGCTGACGTAATAACCCGGAGCTTGAGAATCCACGCCGTCGCCAGGCGTCACGGACGTGTCCGCGAGGCCGCTGAGGAACACACACACACACGCGCGCGCGCGCTCAAGACTCAAGACGCTGCAGATGTAAGCGTGAACAGTCTGGCACTTACCGATTGTTTCTGCTTGTGGTATTAGATGGTCCAGCTCCGCTGTCATCTGAAACGAGTTTGAATATCGCGCTTAGACGTCGTTTTAGCATCAAAACTATTACAGAATGTAGTTTTCCGACAAATTCGGAGGTTTTCTTGGTTTAATTTTTACCTGACCCTTGGATAAGATGTACACTAAGTGGAGCGTACGTACCCAGGTGCACCGTTTCTGTCCGATTCAAGGCAGACAGCAAGCCGTTTCCCTTTAAAAATAAAAACAAATCCTAACATGGTGCAAACTGGATCTGAATGCTCATTTTATGCGTGTCTTAAGGTTTGTTTTTTTTTTGTGATCGTTGCCGCCAAAAACGATCGATTTCACTGCGGCTTTTTAGAAAAGGAAAGAAAACAACTGCGATGCAGCTTGCAAAGTTTTGTTCGCTTGTGTCAAGGACCGATTTTTTGAAGAATGGAATAATTTATCAATTTAAAGTTGAATAAAATAGAATATATACCATGAACGTTACATTTTTTTTTACCTCAATTTATTTATCCCATGGCTACTTTAAGTTGTGTGCTGAAAGAACTGTCGAGATTTTTTTTTTTTTTTAAATAAAGGAAAATAACACCAATAACGGGATGTGCTGGATCAAGTGCTATTCTAATTTGCTGCTGAACATAAACCATGTTTAAAACGTTCCACCCAGGAAAAACCCGGGAACCTCTGAGGTTTGAGCTCCACGTGGGCGATCTGCACGATCTGAATAGCTCACACAGACAGGTGCGGAACCCGACTCTGAGTATGCGCAACTTTCCCTGCGTACATATCGACACACCTTCTGGAATTAAAGCTCTGAATAGTTTGTAAACCGATATAAGTATTTCGACATGGGTTATATAAATCTTCGGGAAGGCATACCTGCTTTGATCCGGGGGTTTTGTGTTGCAGGCACTGGTCCACATGATGGCTGTACTCCTTGCTCGTGAACAACTTATTACACAAGAAGCATTTCTCTCGCTGCTCTGATCTGATGAAAAACCCCATCGACACCTGGTTAATTATTCAGACGAGACATGAACACAACCCAGCTTTAAAAATACGTGTCATATTTATTGGAACTTTTATTGGAACTCATTTGTAGTACAAGACGTTCGTAGAAAAACGCGATCAATCCTTATTATAAGAACCTTTGGGTTTTGTTTATTTATTTATTTTTAATAAGTCATCTTCTCCAGACACTCCTCCTCGGCAGAATTTTCCCCATATTGAGACGTCTCTCACACTCCCTGTGTATGAAATAACTCCCTACTCTACACTAGGGCTGGGCGATATGATAATACATCATCGCCATTGTAATAAATTACGTCATAATATGATTGTCAAAGATAACAAGGAGATAAAATACTTTTTTTTTTTTTAATGTTCCTTCTCATTTTCAGCATTATATATTTAAAAAGTGAAAATCTAATCAAGTGATAGGGGAGTGAATTGAGAAATGAGATTTTAGTGAACTGAGAAACGATAGAAGTGTTCTCAAATATAGAATCGTTGCCTTTTGACTTTAAATCTTAATGAATCGTATCAGACGTAACCCTGAGGTTTACACCGTCTAATGCGAACACAGCGTAATTATTTATTTTCTATAAACAAAATGCTATTTGCTAAAATTAAAACGCTAAAATGATTTCGTTTCTTCGTGGCGTGGATTCCACTAGATGCTGGAAACCTTCCTTTGAGACTGTGGTCCATGCTGACGTGATCGCATTACACGATTCCTGCAGATTTTTTCATGCTGCGAATCTCCCGTGCTACCACATCCCCAAAACCTGTTCTGGTGGGTTCAGATCCGGTGACTGGGAAGGCCACGGAACTCATTGTCATGCTCATAAAACCAGTTTGAGACGCCTTGTGCTTTGGGACACGGTGCATTATCATGCTGGAAGCATCCGTTAGAAGATGAGTAAATTGCGGCCATGAAGGGATGCACACGATCAGCAACAATACTCAAATAGTCTGTGGCCATGATTCAAGCCATGATTGTTTGGTATTAACGAGCCCAAAGTGTACCAAGAAAACCTTCCCCACACCATCACACTACCTCCACCAGCCTGGACACAAGGCAGTTTGGGTCCAAGGATTAATGCTGTTGGTGCCAAATTCTGACCCTACCATCTGTGTGGCTCAGCAGAAACCCAGATTCATCAGACTAGGCTACGTTTCCCTGAAGTGTTGTGCATTCTGAGATGCTTTTCAGTTCACCACAACTGTACAGTATGGTTATGTAGCCGTTCCGTCAGCTCAAACCAGTCTGGCCATTCTCCGTCGACCTTTATACGCCTCGTTCTGATGGTTGATCCGGACATTAACCGAAGCTGTTGGCCCGTATTTTCATGATTCTGCTGCCACATGACTGGCTGATTACGAGTAGGCGTACAGGTGTTCCTAATAAAGTGCTCAGTGAGTGTATATCATGATAATCACCCACCCTTACCCTACTTACTACAAAGTGATAATTGTACTGTAGGTACTCTACATGTCATAGACAACATCGTTGAGAACTGTATTCGTTTAGACCTGATTATAAAATATAATAATAATAAAAAATTGGGCATGTAACCGTGTACACAGAAAGCAGTACGAGACCTGATGCATAAGCTTAAAACCTGAACTCTAAGATGGTTTATACCCAGAAGTGTTCAAATATTTGAGGCTCATCGTTCATAAAATGCAAGTTGAGCCAAACGAAGGCTGTTTAAGAAGTGCAGGTGACGTGAAGGGACACTATGATACTTCTACTTACTTCTCAGACCTCACGTCGTCTTCCGTCGCAGTTCTTCTCACGCTCTTCCGTCGAGAACTCCCTGAATACAGGAGGAACCGCTGAGTTTTAAACAAAACATTTACTCTTGCATTGTTAAAACTTTTTTTTTTTTTTTAAACTTGCTGACCTTGTGAAAAGTTGTCCTGCTGGTCCTGGTCCTCCGAAGTGCCGTTACAGTAGGCCGCATGCATCTCGATCTTACCGAGAGAGAAGAGGCGAGTGCACATGGGACATTCTACATGAGAGGGAACGGACGCCATCCACGACTGCTCCTCACCTGGACGCTCCTGCTCCATCCTCTCCTCAGCTTCAGCTGGTGGATCCGTCACTTCGTCCACCTCCATGACATCGGACTCTGCCTGCAACTGCGGCTGAAGACGAGAATAGTTCGTGGCTCTCGAAAAAGGTTTGTTTAATATCCTGCGTGCGTGTAAATACAGCTATTAATGCTGCATTACAATAGTTATTACAGTGTTGTTATTAGTCTGCATTGATGTTGAAGTGGATTGAGAGATGTACCTGTGCAGGACTGGTCACCATCAGCTCTGGGGTCTCATCTTCGGTCATCTGGGTTTCTGTAGTCCAAGACAGGGGCGAGACAGGAGAACGGTTCGATGGTGAAAGTTTCGTTTTAAAGGCACACAATGGAATACTTGTGCAAACATATATATATATAAAAATCTATTAATTCTAATTATTGGATCACGTTCAACAGAATTTCATTCATATTTTATTTATTATATACATATTTCTATGAGACCATCTATAAGACTATCACATTCTATAAAACAAACTAAAATATACAGTACGGTCCATAAGTATTTGGACAGGGAAGCAATTTTCGTTCTTTTGCCTCCGTACATGACCGCAATGGATTTGAAACGAAGCAACTGAGATGCGATTGAAGTGTGGACTTTCAGCTTTAATTCGGGGAGTTTGATAAAAATACTGAATTAACCATTTAGGGATTACAGCCATGGAGTCCCTCCATTTTCACAGGCTCACAAGTAATTGGACAAACTAACAGGATTATGAATATAACGACTTGGAGGCAAATCCTTTGTAGTCGATGGCTGCCTGAACCCATGGACATCACCAAATGCTGAGTTTCCTCCCTTGAGATGCTTTGCCAGGTCTTTACTGCAGCCGCCTTCAGTTCCTCCATGGTTGTGGGTCTTTCTGCCTTGGGATTCGTCTTCGGTAAGTGAAAAGCATGTTCAATTGGGTTGAGGTTATCAGACATTTAAGAACATTTCATTTCTTTGCCTTAAGAAGCCCTTGGGTTGCTTTGGCGGTACGCTTTGGGTCGTTATCCATCTGTACTGTGAAGAGCCGCCCTATCAGTATGACAGCATTTGACTGAATCTGAGCAGAAAGTATAGCTCTATATGTTTCCGAATTCATCCTGCTACTTCTATCAGCAGTCACATCATCAATAAACACCAGTGACCCATTTCCATTGGCAGCCATACAACCCCACGCCATAACACCTGGCGATTTAGACTATGTAGACTATGACAATGACACGCCTACCTCCTCCAGAGTGTTCTTGAATTGGCTAGATGTTGTGAAGGGGTTTTTCCTTCAACAAGGAAAGAATTAATCAAGGACTCATCCACTTTAGTTGTCTTCCAGGCCTTTTGGTGCCGCTGAGCTCACCGGTGCATTCCTCCTTTCTAAGAACGTACCAAATTCTTGATTTGGCCGCTCCTAAAGTTCGATATCTCGCCGATAGGTCAGTTTTTTGGTGTTATTATTTTTTTTAAGCCTAATAATGGCCTCCTTCACTTGAATCAACACTTCTCTGGACCGCATATTGAGAGTTCATGACGGAGAAACAGACCACACCTGGATATGAAGCTGCTTATCAGTCAGCTGTCCAATTACTTTCGAGCCTGTGAAAATGGAGGTACAATTTGGCCGTAATTAATGAAACATTTTTTGGTAAACCATTCTGAATTAAAGCTGAAAGTCTACATCCATGGCAGTGGTGTACAGAGGCAGAAATGCATCGCTGTCCACATACTTATGGACCTGGCTGTGTCCTACACACAGAGCTGGAAACGACGACAGCATTCAACATATTTTAGTAAAACGCTCACAAATGATTACTCGTAGCTGCTCGGTTCGTTAAATATGGGAAATAAACCCTGAGGTCTGTGGTTCATGTTGTAGAACGACGAGTTTACCGCGATGAAACGTTTTGCTCGTGAAATTACTGACAAGTCTCGCTCGCAGCCGACTGTTACGGTGCTTCACTTTAGCGACTGAGCGACCGTGCGGTAACATGTTAACACAAATCGTATATAAATACACAGGTACGACTGTAATATTGCACCTTCATAACATCAAGGGTCATCGGAAAGTCAAAAACAAGGCGTGTCTTTTAACGTTTGACATTTAGGCTAGAAAAGTGGCCTGAATAAAAACCATTTCCATGTTGTTTTGGTGAAATATACAGTTTACTTGAAGTAGAGATCCATCCATCCATCTTCTATACCGCTTTATCCTTTTCAGGGTCACGGGGAACCTGGAGCCTATCCATCGGGTACGAGGCGGGGTACACACTGGACAGGGTGCCAATCCATCGTAGGGCACGATCACATACACACTCACACACCCATTCATACACTACGGACACTTTGGACATGCAGCGTGGGGAGAACATGCAAACTCCACACACACACAGGGCCACGGTGGGAATCGAACCACCGACCCTGGAGGTGTGAGGCGAACGTGCTAACCACTAAGCCAATTCTAACAGAATTTAATTTTTCACCATGGATTAAAAATATGATTTAAAACCATGTAATTACGGTAACTCTATAGAGACCGAATATAGAAAGTCATTTTAGAAAAGAAATGTATCCATCCCCTGAATCAAACCCAAATCACACCATGCACACCATACATATTCACATCACTAGGATCTAGATATTTTCATACCTGGACACACAGCTCTCTCCACGTCAAAACTTCCGTTCTGAACGTCTTCTCCACGCTCATCGGGCTCAGATTGTCTCCGAGTGTCTTCAGAAAGGTCCTGAGAAATGGGCTTCCTACAACTACGAAACAAACGAGTGTGGTTGGACAGCCATGCTGATTTGATGATAGTTAATTAAGCAAAAGATACCACGCTGTCGTTACCTGGAAGCTTTGGCTGAGGTTGTGGACTCCTTTTTCCCAAACAGAGGTGGTGATCTCTGCTGTTGAACAGAAATAAAGCATGTGTGTAAGTTGCTGCCTTATGAGATCATTTGTCTTTTTTGGAATAATAAAAGAGAACACTACACACTCCAAGCTCCTCCTGAGTCTCAGGAGAGGACAAGACGAAGTATGTTTCGTGCTGACTGTCCTTCGCTCCGTCTTCCGAACAAGGTTGAGACTCTTCCCTCTCCTTCCGCTCCACTTTTTTCTTTTTCGCTTTTTCTTCTTCGTCTCGCCCCTTATCTTCGTCCTCATCCTCCTCTTCCTCCTCCAGAAGGAGAGGGGCTCGATGGCGCTTCAGTCTCCTGCCATGTGATTTCTCTACCGGGCACGGGAACACCTGCACAAAGAACAGCACCGAACCTTTGAGCATTATGTGCGGAGTCCCACGATTTAAACCTGACGGTATGGTCTAGAGGTCGACTGACTGATCATTTTTTCCAGGTTGCGTCCATCGAGGGAGCGCCCGAGAAGGGTCCGCTGTCATTCTACAGTACGAGAGCGGCCTCTAGAGGCGAAATAAAAACTAGCTCTGGCAAATTTTTGTTGTGTTATTTGAAGTGGTTTTTAAATTCATTTTGGACCTCTCTATATTTATTTGTTATTTGGACTTTGTTATTTGGAGTGTTACGTTTTGGTTTAGTTTGGCTGTATACATTTTATTTGCTTTACTATTTATTAATAGCTAATATATAAATACATTATATAAAAAGGTCTAACTCACTGGAAGACCCCAGTCAGCTTTGCGCAGGAGCTGTCTCTGGGCCTCTTTCAGGCTCTTCTCGTACACCTCCAGCTGGGCGAGGATGACTCGCGTGTAATCATCCGGGCTTTGGCCCTTGGGGCAGAACGGCACGCCCCAGTAGTACGATACAAGACTGTCCTCTTTCCCTTCCACCGGCGGCGTGAGTCTACATTCGGTGGACTTTCTAGAAACTTTTGTCTGCTCGGACTCGGCTTGGGAAGGGGATTTGGTCTGAAATGAGTCCTGCGTGGTGATGGCCGTAGGTGGGGAGCAGCAGGGTTGCGTTGGCGAGAGCTTTGGCTGGCCTGCGCGTGAAGCGCGGTCCTGAGGGAAGACTGGGCTTGGAGGAATTATCTGTCAAATGAAACATGCCACACATAAACATATTATCTTACCTTATCACAGTTTGGGGTTTTTGGGAATATTTATAAAGCGATTGTGAAACCTACACACAGACACAACAAATACCTTTTCGTTTTCTTCCTCCTCCTCCTCATCTTCATCAGACAAATGAAGGACCATGTGACTGGTGAACTCTTCCAAAGATTTGGCATCAGCAAGTGAAGACACGTCCAAGTTTGGTGCTCCGTCTGCAACCAAATAGAAAAAGAATAGATTTAATAACCAGATATCTGGCTTTAAAATCTTTCAAAACTTTTTTTCCCTCCATATTGCATTGTTTGTATGGAACCATCGCACAGGAAGCCCAATAACTTGGCAGGCCCTGTCGGCAGGAACCAGTCACTCTGCGTGGTGCGTTCGTGCTGCAGGACACTGCTCAGTTTTACAGCCATGGTGAAAACACCACACACACACGGAAAGAGAATAGAGAACGTTCTACCTGACACAGTGCTTAAGCCGGTTCCCCGAGAGGGTTCATCCTTCACCTTAACAACTTCCCGTGGCTTAAAGTGAAATATTAAGAAGTTAGAAAACTGTAGATAAATTGAAAAAAATTCAAATGGAATAAACATAATCCACTCAATGTGATAATAATAATAATTGAATGAATACCTTCCCTAAGATTTATTTTACAAAAATAATCAAAATACTAGGGTCATTATTTAAATGTACACAACAGCACTGTTTCTCTAATCTGATTGGTCAGAAGTCGCTGATTGATCTTTAACAGCGCGAGTCTGACAGTACCGACAGCTGTAGTTTCGAATCACAGGTTTATATTAACGCGCTTCTTCTAAGAGACCTTTTAAATGAGTTTCATGAGTTACTACAGAAACTAAGACTGAGAATAAAACGTTGAAAAGTGTTGTTTTGTTAAAAGTAAAATGCGAAACGTGTACGGAAGGGAGTCGGCGTGACCGGGACGTTTGCCTCGTCAGGACAGAGAGGTTTACGCGTTTTGGGTTCTCTGTAATATCAAAAGCTTTTTTTTTCTTTTTTTTTTTTTTGGGGGGGGGGGGGGGGGGTGTGTCTAAGTGTTTTATTAATTAATTTGTAGAGGGGAAAAAAAAATGCTGGTGAAGGAACGACTGTTTATAGCTGCTACAGTGTGAGACGCGACGCTTTTAAACGTTCTACGACGTTAAACGCAACAATAAACGGTTAAAACGCATGATGCGTCATGAGGCTGTGGTTTAAGGGGACTTTGTGACATCGCAGCACCGTAAGGTTGATTACTTTTCTGCCTACTTGTTTTTGTGCTGTTGAAAATTCCACCCAAGGGATTGGTCAAACATTCTACTAACGACGGGAACTCAGAAATAAATATAATAATAACAACCTCAAAATGACGGGGTGCGTTAATTGTAATTTGTCTCAGAGGTAGCGGAATTTAATTACATACATCGTGTCCCTTCCGTATCTTATGGTTAAGCCCTGAATCCTGAAGAAATGAACTCCTGTACAAACCTGTTCGTCACCTTCAGGCACTGAAACGTGTGACGGAGGCTGAGCTTTCCTGCTGCCTGGAAGGCGTTTTGGGGAATCTTGGCTTTTATGGCTTGAAGATTCTCGAGACGCGTCTTCGGGTTTGCATACGCTGTCTGTAAAGCTGGTGCAGGGAGTGCGATCGCTAAATTCATCCCGTGTTAATTTAGTGCATCTTTTAGAGTCAATCCTATTAAAAACAGGGCTTTTGGGAGGAGGTGGGCCGTTTTGGGATCTGTCAGGACTGGTTAAGTCGACAGAGCTGTTGTTTGTACACGGGATGTTCCTTGGGGATTCGCTGCGGCTCGGCGGGTTCTGGCTCAGTCTTACTACGCAACGACGGAGGTAGACGGGCGACCTCTTGAGCGGAGAGTCGCTCTGTGAACGCTCGTCCTCGGGGGAGCGTGCGTTAAATTCCTGTTTAACTGGACATGAGGAGTGGGATTCCTGTTAAATAAGAGAACATCGTTATTTAAGGTCAAGAAAAGATCTATTCGGTCATACGTGGTGTAGCTGAGAATCCATCTAGCTGTGGTAAGCTTGCTAATAAACGAAACGGACATCAATTCCATGCAAAGTGACTAACTTGAGAAGCTGCAGAAGGCACAGACGGAAGGGACGGACTCGGAGGTGAAGGTTGCGATGAGGTCCTCTGAGAAAGATCGGGCATCGGCGGTAGCGGACGGACCTCCTCCGAACCTGTCAAAGCACTCGTTCGTGCGGCCGGAACGTCGCCGTCGTTGTCGTCGCTCCCGCCATCCTTCCCATCTTTGCTGGGAAAGGAGAGCTTACACCGAACGCGTGCCGTCACAGTGTCTCGGTCGTGGTGAGGCTTCGCAGCAGACCTGACTCGCACGGAGCTCGTTTCTGAAGCTTGACTGCAGCTGACCTGGAGGATAAGCGCTTCACGTGAATGGTAGGTTGTAAAAGTTTAAAAGATATTTTTCAATACTACAAAAGCCGCACAGATTAGAACGGACATTTTGAAACCGTCCGGACTTTCATATCACGGAATACTCCGGCATTTTTTCAACGCAATCTCTAACAGGGTTGCCAAAACCGTTAAAATCGCAATCTAAATTTGTTTTCAGTGACCTTCAATTCAAGAAAAGGGTGTCTCGTTACAATGGTACCTGCGAGGGGTGGGATATAGATAGGTATAGATATATATATATTAGGCAGCAAGCGAACAGTCAGTTCTTGAAGTTGATGTGTTGGAAGCAGGACAAATGGGCAAGCGTAAGGATCTGAACCATGTTGAATAGGGCCAAATTGTGATGGCTGGACGACTGGGTCAGAGCGTTTCTAAAACGTCCGGTCTTGTGAGGGGTTCCCGGTATGCAGTGGTTAATACCTACCAAAATTGGTCCAAGGAAGGACAACCGGTGAATCGCTGACAAGGTCATGAGCGCCCAAGGCTCACCGATGTGTGTAGCCCATTTGCTCTGATCCCACAGAAGATCTACTGTAGCACAAACTGCTGAAAAAGTTCATGCTGGCTTTTTGGATGATAGACCGATCAGAATGCCCATGCTGACCCCTGTCCAGCGCTGAAAGCTCCTACAATGGGCACGTGAGCATCAGAACCGGACCATGGAGCAATGGAAGAAGGTGGCCTGGTCTGATGAATCATGTTTACCTGGGGAAGAAATGGCACCAGGATGCACTATGAGAAGAAGGCAAGCTGGCAGAGGCAGTGTGATGTTCCGGGAAATGTTCTGCTGGGAAACCCTGGGTCCTGGCATTCACGTGGATCTTATTTTGACACGTACCACCTACATAAACTTTGTCGCAGACCGAGTACACATCTTCACAGCAGTGGTCTCTTTCAGCAAGATAATGCGTCCTGACACACTGCAAAAATTGCTCAGGAACGGTTTGAGGAACATGACAGAGAGTTCAAGGTGTTGACTCGGCCTCCAAATCCCCCAGATCTCAATCCGATCGAGCGTCTTTGGGATGTCCTGGACAAACGATTCCGATCCCCACCTCGCATCTTACAGGACTTACTGCTAACGTCTTGGTGCCAGGTACCACAGCACCCCTTCAGAGGTCTTGTGGAGGGCAGGCCTCGACAAGGAGGACTTACACTTAGGCTGGCCGGTATGATTTTTACCTGAAGACTTTCTGCGATGGCTTTCCTCATGTTGTCATCGTCTACTTGTTCTCTCTGGGTCGCAGTGCTCGCCTCTTGTTTACTCAGTCTCAAAGCCAGATCCAACATCTCATCCTCAGTCATGTCTGATGGCACAAATGGAATACTTCAGATAACGTTTTATTTTACCTGAAATGTTTCATGACCAGGTCTGTGACAAATGTGCACGTGGAAGTCTTGTGACCTTGCACGTGTGTCTTCTTTTCTCTCTCTAGGCGCCGTACTGTTCTTGGTGTCACTTTAAAGGCACAGTCTTCTTCCTTGTTGTATATATACTAAATAAATAAATAAATAAATAAATAAATAAATAATAGCACCCAGTTGTCAGATTTTGTTAAACAAATAACTTAGGCTTGTTCTCAGTTGTAAATAAAGACTTTTGAAGCCATGTAAACACGCACCTCTTCATCACTTCCCGAGTCGGAGATGACCAGCGTGTCGTTGTCCTCGTCTTCCTCGTCGTTATCATTATCATCATCATCATCATCATCTCTGCGACGAACTTTTCTGCGTCTTTCATTTTGACCCGTGGTCCTTTTTCTCCGAGGCATAACGTTATATATATATATACACCCACACACACACCGTGTGAGGAGCTATTTCACACTCAGCACTTCTAAACTAGCAAGAACCGAGCTTGCTAGACATCTCGAAAGCTACATCGACATAGCTAAACATTAGCTTGCTAACTGGAGTACTTTTGAATACACTCCTCGTCGTATGTATATATATATATATATAAAATACCTAAAATATTGTCGCTAATTAATATTAACTACATTTCCTATCGTAGCTAACTAGTTTATTTCTTTCTTTCAGGTTAACTATGCGGTAGAACTAACAGCTAAACAAGCAGTGCACCTTTTACACAACTACTTTCTGGGCCCAAACATTGGCTTCCCTGCATACTTCTATACTTGATAGTATGTGAAAAAGCAGGACGCCCGTTAACTAGCGCACTATTTTCCCTCCATACTAGCTAGTATGGTAGAATGCGGCAGCCATTTTCTAGTCACGTGACACGCTACACTGAGGAGAAATGCCAAACGGGAGCGTTACTGTTAAATCCTGGAAATATGGAAATGTAGCACTGTATACTATTTATATATAGTGCTACATTTATTTTTTTTATATGTTATATAAGATATTAAAACAAGTTTAATGAATACGACCTGAGGTTTTTTTGTGTGTTGTGTTGATACGTTTTTGGCTGAATTTTTTTTTTAATGCAGATCTGGCAACCTGGTATAACTCTCAGGCTTCCATACGATACGATACGATTTGATATTTGACGATACCACTGAATCTGCCAATACGGTATGATTTTGATTTTTAAGGCAACATCTCAATATTTCATTATACCACTGAATTTGCTATGATTCCATACGATTTCTATTTTAAACAACAATTTGATGATCGTCAAACATAGCTGAAATATGAGTTCAGAGCTATTTTTGTTTGTGAAACCAAGACTTTTCAGATCTCATTGGTTTATTTGCCGATTTCTGTGTTGTTTTGTTGTTGTTGTTGTTGTTTTGCAGTGCTTGGATTGAGAAGAGACCATCTGCATTTAGGGGTTATATATATCAACACAATGAGGCTGAATTTAATGACTGATCAATAATGGGTATTAATGGGTAATTAACAGTCTAATTAGTTATTGCTGAAAATGAACAATGACAAGACATCCTAAAATTCCTAAAATACATCCTATAATAACATCTAGATAAAAATGTAAAGGTAGTAAGAGAATAATTTTGGTCATCTGTCAAAAGACTCAATTCTGCTTTAGTGTTAATAATAATAACATTATTATTGTTATTATGAATAATAATAATAATCGATGTACAAATTATTATTTTTTACAATATGTACACTTGCAGTCCATGTTCTGTGTATATACTGTCCTGTGTATTTATTGTTTTGCACTCGTGTCACACTGTTGTATATTTGCACTTTATTTAGTCTTTAATAACTTCAGTAAAAACTAGTACAACAGTAGAAAATGTCAAAAATATCAACAACAAAAAAAGAGGAAACTAATGGTTGTGTTATCTGCAGGTGAGTGTGGTGGTTGCAAGCAAAGAAACGCGCATGCGCAAGAGTATCGACGCCGCGCTGCTTGTAACGATGAACCAATCACAGCGCAGGAGGTAAGATTAGACGAAATACGGGTGGGGAAAATAACGTTAAACGCACCGTCTTTATTGAACATGGCGACCCGAGGACCGAATGGAGATTTTCCTTATTTACCTTCGGGGGCAGCGGAGGGTAAATAATCTCACATGCTTATATATTCAACATCAAATAACACATAGATTAATGCGTTACGTGCACAGTAGTTAGTTAGGTAGGTGTTTGGGAAATCTAGCTTACGGTAATGCAACCCATAAAACCTAGCTAGCTTGTTAGCCACTTGAGCTAGGTGTAGAATTGTAGTCAGTTAGCATTTAGCTAGTTTTGGAGAGACACCACAAGGTCGCTGGATGGTTAAGGAGAGGGCATGTTGGTTCATTTTGGTTATTCGAGTATTGATAAAAAAATATATAGTTGTCCTGTCTCGACTCTTAAACGTTACAATAAGACGTGAGTAAGAAAGAAACATCGACTTAAATCGCTTATGAATAAATTGCGTCCATTGAAAAAGAAAAATGCCATTCAGACTGTTGAGTTGCCGAATCGTTTTATTCAACAAGTCGCTTTTGTGTTCCAGTGAACCGACTGATCCAGGAAAATGGCGACCTGTTTTCCGAGTCGCAGTGTAAAGTGTGCAACGCTGTCCTCATTTCAGAGTCACAAAAACTCGCACATTACCAGGTAACCCGTTTTATATTTTCACCCGAGTCGAATGTGTGTGTTCAAGAATCGGTTCGATCCGGATTCCTCTGTAACGTGCGAGTCGATTCATAGATTTGAATCCATTTGATTCAAGTCACGGAGCCGGTTTATATAGTCGATTCAGGGAGTTGATTCATAGTTGTGCTTTTACATTTCCAGAGCAAGAAGCATGCAAGCAAAGTCCGACGCTACATGGCCACCCATGAAGACGAACCCTTTGCCAAGAGATTCAAACCCTCATCACATGATGCTGAAGTAAGAGTTTTATAAATAAACGCTTTATTGCCTTTTTAAAAAATTATTATTACAGAGTTCATTTGCTGTCCTGTTCCTCCTGTACTCCAGCTCTCTGCTCCACCTCAAAACATTGTTCTGTACAGATGGGGCAGAGTTCTACCATATACGTTAATCTAGATAACTTCCTCATCAAGAGCTCCTTCGACTTAATTTTCTCGTGATCTTGACATAACAAAAAAGCTGTTTTTTCACAACGTAATTTTATCCCGAGGACGTCTCGCACCTTGAGAACGGGGACTGGTGTTGCATCCACCTTGGCGTCTGCGCCATCTCGATCGCCGAATAACTGCCCGCGGTAGAGATGAACTTTCTCCGCGTTGAGAGAGAGAGAGAGAGAGCGAGATGTGTCCACTTCTCAAGTCCCTGATCGCAATAGTAAAATTTATTTGTCTATAACGCTGCAGGATCGCGCTCAGCTTTTGCTGCCTCCAGAACAATAAAAACGACACGTTGTCATGTCGGGTGCACAGCAAAAAATTCAGCCACGATCGCAAGAATGCAACTTTTGTTATGTCCGGATCACGAGAAAATTACGTCGTGTTCATGAGAAAAGAATAACGAGGAAAAATAATAAAAATAAATAAAAGCCACTTTTCTGTTGCTCACCTTTCTCATAGCCCCAATATAGCGACAAGAAGTTATTATTATTTGACCCACCTGTCAAAAATGCAGACTTCCACAAGCTCTAATGAAGGCCTATTAGGGCAGGTACCATGCTGCCCCATACTCGGGACAACTACAACAAAGTAGGGACGGGTCGTTCGTTTTGAACGAATCTTTTATATGACTCTCGAATAACAAGTTAAACGACGTCGCCGAATTGAAGTTGCCAATTGTATGTGGTTGTTTATTATTTTTTTTCTTTTAATTTGCATCCCTTGTCTCGTTTCTCGCAGAGTGGCGAAGTGTTGCAGAATGAAGGGGACAAATACAAATCCTGCGAAGTGTGCAACATGAGCTTTTCCTCTCCAGTGGTGGCTCAATCTCATTACCAAGGCAAAGTTCACGCCAAGAATATTAGATTCGGAAAAGGCCTCGGAGTACAGACACCTGGTACGAGTACGATCTATTTTTTTGGTTCGGATTGTTAGATTGTTTTCGCTTCTGGTGCAAGTGTGTGTGTTTATAAGTGTGTGTGTTCCTGGTTTCTGTCCCAGCCACACCTCAACCCGTTGCTCAAGTGAAGAAGTTGGATGGACAGACCGGCGAAGGACGAGGCTCCGATGATCACGACCCCAACCGCTTCTGCACCATCTGTCAGGCTTCCTTCAACAACCCAGTGATGGCGCAACAACACTACAGCGGCAAGAAGCACAAAAAACACCTGACCAAGCAGAAACTGATTGAGACCTTCGGGCCTTCCACCGCTCCAGGTGAGGAAGGCGCACCAGCATAAACGATATAACGATATAACAATAATATAACAACAACGTAATAATAATACAAGTACACTCTTTCAAAGAGCGCATGCAGTTTTTGCGTCCGAATGTGCATTTTCTTTTTTTTTGTGCTTGAGAAAGAGTACAAATAGTACAAACTCATGATGTTCTTACTGCTTGTACTAAAAAGCTTTCGATCTGAAGGTGTGGGATTAAATGTTTGAAATCGGTGTCGTAGACAAAAATATAACCGTGCCGACGTATTCGTTTCTTTCATTAGAAAACTAACATTTTATTTACAACAAAAATATATATTTTTCTAAACGGACGACTCGGAGCGAAATATTCGGAAAAGCAGCCGATGAGTGTCCGGCGTCGGTGTGAACTCCTTTAATACTGTTTAAAAAGCATCTCAGGGAAATTCCTCAAGAAATCGGGTGAGAAAACGCCAAGAATACATTTCTGGAAATTCTCGGCAAAAAGGGCGTCGACTTTGAAGATGCTAAAATACTCAATTATATTGATTTATTTTGGATTTTTTATCACGACATAATTCCCATAGTTCCATGTGTGTTACTCCAGAGTTTTGATGACTTTATTATTATCCTACAATGTGGGGAAAGAAAGAAATAAAAATATAGAATGAGTGTGTCTAAACTTTAGACTGGTTGTGTGTGTGTGTGTGTGTGTGAGAGAGAGAAATGTTGCATGCCTATATAACAAAAACAATATGTCAGAAACAGCAGAAGTAATTGCTAATGCTTTCCCCTTCAGCCTCTACAGTAAAGGGCTACCCGTGTACCATGTGTAATATCGAGCTCAATTCGGTGGAACAGTACCAGGCTCATATCAGCGGCGCCAAACACAAGAACCAGTACGTATACCATCACGCCCAACCCACAAACAAAAGCTGCCAGGTTCTGAGTTGTTTAACAAATCTGGATGTAAATATGAGGATCGTTTGATCTCTAAACCCAAATGTTTTCAATGTATAAGGAAACATGGAACTTGCCATTCCAATACTTTCGGAGGGGTCTGTATGAACTTAACCCTTTCTTGCATAGTATCCACAGTCAATTTAAGGTTCTTTTTAGTAAAACACAAACTATTTGCCATTCTGATTGGAATATGTCTTCACAAAAAACTCTGTTAAAGCTACTGCTTAAATGATGGTAGCTTACCATCGTACTACTTGTACTTTTTGTTGGGGGAATTTGGTATTAATCCATCCCTATTCTCATTAGCGCATCATAGACGGGTTTTCTGACTTTGCAGCGTTCGACTCAAGGAAGGTGGGAACTCAACGGTGAGCCCCCTGGGGAAAAAACCGCCGGTCTATCTGTATGGCTATAACCAGGAGCAGGAAGCCGAGGAGGACTGGGGCAGTTTAAAGCAGGACTATGAGTCAGGAGGAATGTAAGGCTTCGGCGCCCTTCGACACGTTCACGACGAGCTGCTCCTGTTCAAGCGAAGGCAACGTCTCCCTTCACGACGCCACCAGATTCCGCTCTAACATCGCTCGTTATTCTGTATGGTGTATCGTTCTCACTCAGAGGTAGATGAGTGAACACCGCTAACCTCCATACTGTTATTATTATTATTATTTTTTTTACAAGTATTTAAATGAGTGTAATCTTATAGTAATGCGTTAGATAAATAGTCATTACACAACATTGTGTAACGACTGAAATTATTCCTGGAGGGAACAACAACAGCAACAGTTTGTTTTTGTTTTTCTCCCCCCCCCCACCCTCCCTGCTTTGCTTTGGTCTTCTAAGACTGGAGATGTGTAAGACCTAAACTATTTAATAATAATAATAATAAAAAACCCTGTATCCTTTCCGGTTACTCCTGAGCTTTGTAGTAATCTAATCTCTGTATTTTTTTTTTGTTTGTTTGTTTTTTTTAAAAGAGTGAAGATTAGTTTCCTGATCTTTCTATGTTTCCATATTCAATGTGAAGTCATTACCTTATTTGCCCAGTAGAGGGAAGTAGATAGCTTTTTGTTTGTTTGATTTTAAGTATAATTTTTGGTGTTTTAGTTATGTGTTTCGTTATCGTACGTGCTTGGCGCATACTCCTGGATGTCGCGGCGCACAGTGTTGGACCCGCAGGTCAAAACCGAGCTACAGTTTGTGTTGCTCAACTGCATAACTTTTTAAATACGTTTCTATCCTATTTTGTACAGGACTCCGCTGATGACGTCCGTGCTTAAAGAGAAAAAAATAATTGCATGACCACGACGAGGGAAGAAGAAACTTAAGTGCGGCTACGTATTGTATATACGTTGTTTTTTTGTTTGTTTGTTTTTTAAGGAAACTACAACATGCTTGGATGGAAAAGCTGCCGTTCGTCCGTATCAGTTACGATTAATAAATAAATAAATACAAAAGAATTTCACGCGCGCAACTTATCGTTAAGCACTGCACCATTTTCCTAGAAGAGAACGGACGTTATGCACAAGTCGTTTGTTTAGAGGTGTAACAGTCGATTTTTTAAAATTTATTTTCCTTCTTCTTCCCTTCTTACTTTTACAGATAACCTGGAATGTATGTAAGACTCGATTTAAAAAAAAAAAGTCCTTAATCATTTTATAGATACGTTAATTAATTACTGAGTCACTGTAAATCCTGTGGGCGGGGCTTTACGGACATTAGGCTTGCTGCCGTAGTCGTCTTTACCGGTGTTACATGGTGTTCACACACCGATTACATCACTTGCCCACCGCGGCACCGCCCCCACTGTCGTTTTGCCTTTTTATAGTAATAAAAATCATTCCGTTGGGTTAGTGAACGGACGCTACGATTAAAAACCGAACACGTCTGCTCAATTCAGCACGAGCCGAATGAGTCGGAGTCGCAGCACCGATCAGCAGGAGTCCGATTTCACTTATCACCATCGTTAAGAATAATAATGACCCCCCCCCACCACCACCACCATTCACGCAATTACGAACACGGGCGGGAACTTGATGACGCAAATTGTAAATTACGGAGCCGAGACGGTCATCGTTTATGTTTCCCGTCCGAGATTATTGCTAGATTCGCACCGTACCTCCAGACCCGAGTGTTCGGATGTTTGTAGGATGTATATTTATATGGAATGATCACTGTAACCACCTCATGAACTGATTTAGATTTTTCCACTTAGGGTCAAGGTCACAGCAAGGTCAAAGGTCTGAAATAGTTTTTTTTTATTGAATCGCTTCCTTCCTGTTTTGAAGTATATTTTAAAGGATCGAACATGTGCGCAGCAGAGGCATCCCTGTCGAGTTCTCCTTGTTTATTTTAGATGTTGTGTATATAGTAATAATAATTGCTAATAAATTGTCCATGTGAACACACGATAGTTTGTGTGTTTGTATGTGAGCGTGTCTTAACTCCTACGTCTCGACTAGAACGGTCGAGCAGCAGCTTTTTCCCTCAGGCCGCGATAATCTTCCTCGTTCCTCCGTCGTCACACCTTCCTAAGTCACGGCCAGGCGTCAAGATCTTGTCGCTTTTAAGAAGGATGTCGACGGTACGGCTCTGTAGTTCTGTATCGCTCTGTGTCTTAAGTTTAATAGACTGATTTATTCAACTTTTTTAATTCTATTTTATTTGATTCTAAAGGTTATTTGCGGACAGGTTTCAGTAGCGCCCTCCTGTGGTTTACGCTAAACGTGGTCAGGAGTTGGAGCGGCGGTACGGATACGGGAGTCGTAATTAAAATTCCCGTTTTAGTTTACAGGGCTGCGGGAGTTGCCAAGTACAATTTCCTCTGGTGTAAAATTCCCGGGGCGAAGTTCTCCGCCGCCTATACGGTATAAGCACCGTTATTTAAATGTACGGTATCCTACATTTTAAATAACTTCGATTGCAAATAAATGAAATTGTGAGCTCCCTGAGGACGAATTTGTGTTAAGATTTCAATCCTCCGGTAGCTTCGATCCAGCAATGCGTGTACATCAGCTGACCTCCAGGTGGTCTAAATGTTGTTTATTCAATCGTCTTTGAGTTTTTAAAAAGAATTTGTTTTTGTTACGTGCATCATCCACCGTAGAAAAGAGAAAAAAAATCGAACGCTAGTTATTTGTGGGGGGTTGGGGGGGGGGGGGGCGTACTAACCCTTTTATTTACATTTTTACACACGGTGATTAAAAGTATTGTAAGGGCCAAGTTTCATGCATGTCAGAGCATTTTAGTTGTTTAGGATATTAACACGCTCTCCTAGTAATGTTAAAGGCTTGTCTCATCAAGCAGAACTGACACAACTGTAAGAGAAATGTGTAATAGAGGAACATCATGTTCGTTTAACATATAGGGCTGTGTAAAATGCTAAAGAAAAAAAAAAGTTGCATTGTTGCCTTATGGATCGCGTATTAGCTTTTGTGTCATGACTGTTGTGTGTTTTTTTTTTTGTTTGTTTGTTTGTTTTTTTTTAAAAATACATTGTAAGCGCCAATTAGTACGTTTCCGTTTAGTAAATTTGTTTTCAGAAAAAGAAAAAAGAAAAAGTTTCTTGGTGTTATTTCAGAAGTAAAATTCACGGAGCTCTTTCTGTGACCGAATAATCACGTCCTCTAGATGGCGCCCTTGGCATTTGACGTAAAATACGGATCGATTGATATACTGTGGTCGTGGTCGCGAACCTGGAAATTTGTATCGCGGGTTTTAAATTTGTTCTAGCTTTTCCGAAAGGTATGCGTCGATTGTGTACCCACAAAAAAAACAAAACGGCAACAGTTAAAGGTTGTAACTCTTAATCTGCGCTGGAATGGTTTCATAGTCGTCACCCCGACCACCACCACCATCCACTCCCTATTTAGGTCTCAATGGTACATTCCTTTTCAGTAATAAAGGTGAATGAAGCCTGCTTTTTTTTGGCACAGGTAGACTTCCATTCATAAAAACGCAGAGGGAGGGTTCACTGTTTTCATTGATAAGATCTATTTACATAGAGAGAGGAGGTGGAGGGGCGGAGGCTGGCCTGGTTCGTAGTGTGTGAGGCGCCACAATGTATAAACAGCCCAGCTCTATATACAGCCCTATATACACACACACACACTCTCCCCCTGTGCTCCTCAAACCAACCAAACACACAGTCATTACTTTTTCCATGAGCGTCCACGTTTACGTTCGCTTTGCTGGCTTTGTCTCCGTCGAGTCACGACAGAAAAATCCAAAATGTCTTGCTTTGTGAATACACGAGCTCATCTAATATCCTCCCGGTTTTATTTAGTCCTGCCCCGAATAAGCTATTTCACATAACGGACACGATAACGACTGGAATTTACCGAAATGAACCAGTTCAAAGTTTACACACCCTTGATGTTTAACACCATGTGTTCACGAGTCCCGTGTTCGTCCCGAGCAGTTAAACCGCCCGCTGTTCTTCAGAAAAATCCTCCAGGTCCTGCACGTTCTTTACTTCTCCCGCATCGTCTGCCTATTCGAACCCTTTCCAACAGCGCCTATGTGACGTTCAGATCCATCTTTTCACACCGAGGACGACCGAGGGACTCGTACACGACTATTACAAAAGGTGCCGACGTTCACCGTTGCTCCAGAAGGCAACGCGTGAGAGCCAGCGGGGTGTAAACTTTTGAGCAGGATGACTGGTGTCGATTGTTTTTGTTTTGTCTTCTGGGGAACATGTAAATTATCTCTTTCTGAAATGGAAAAATGCAAGATCTTTCAACAAAACAACACTCGTGACGGAATACTCCGGTAATGAGTGTGAAGTAGGGTACGCGTGATGGCTAGCGGAGACGATTAAAGCCAGTTTAAAAATGGCTCGTCCTGTCCGGACTTTAAACTCGACTTTGGAGCGCCACATTGCTCGCCGGTTTTAGCACGTAAGCGTGTTTGTTTAGGACCTGGCTATGCAAATATAGTTGTTGGATCGTAGTGTTTGAGGTGAATGGACCGTGTACGACCTTTAGTCCATTACAACTAGGGTGTATTTTCATCCGGAGAAAAGTTAGTCGATAGATTATAGATTAAAAACCGTGTACCTTTTTGTTATTAGAGATCATGTTCCGGGCCTCACTTAAGTGTCGGATTTCATTTCAGTGATTTTTTTTTATTTATTTATTTTTTCTTCTTCTATTTTTCTAACCCTTATGGTCAGGTCAGTTTCATAAGTTCCACACACTTATTTATATTATGACTTCTTGTAGCGGACAGGCCCTGTGGGGGGTGGCGTGTGTTCGAAACGGTGTTTTCCTTCCTGTACGCGCTGTAGCAGACTGTGTACGTACGAGTGTACGGGATAGGGATCATGTAAGAACATTGCATTAAATATGAAATGAAATCACCCCAAACCACGTGGCGAAAAGTGTTATGGTTTGATGAGACTAATTCCAAAAGGTATGTTTGGTTGCCCCTATATTGTGTAACGGTCGCACTGTTATATCTTCTTTAATCGTCAAATCGGTTCATTCTGTCGTGTAGGGCGAGTTCGGCGACGTCTGGGACGGACACGCCGACGGGTCAAAGGCTCGAAGCCCGTGTGAACGCAAACTAAATAGGAATCGGAGGTAGCAAGGTATTGAGTGCCTTACTATTGGGTTCTTGAGAACCGCCGGAATGAGCAGAAATGCTTCTGCATATAGGTTTTCTTTTCTTTTTTTTATTTATAAGTGCATTAACCCGCTCTCTTGTACGTCTACGTTTAACTCGAGTACGTAGCGTAGAACCACTGAAGCAGATGCAAACTGTTCCCGGCCTTGGTGGTACAAATAAATGTTTAACTTTGGGGATTTCCTGGAAATCTGTTTCAATCACCAATCTGTCAGAAAAAAAAATATATATATATATATATATGTGTGTGTGTGTGTGTGTGTGTAAAAAACGTGATGTGCAAAAGGTTAACAAAAGAAGCACACACGTGTTTTGCTCTGTGGCTGAACTAGCCGTGATTCAGTCTCCAAAAAAAGAGCAAATCTTCCTCTTGAGGTTTTGCGATATCTTTGAAATGTTTATCCTCTAAAAACAAACATGCCACAACCTGCACGTTCGGTTTCAACTCAAACATATTATGTTGAAAGCGTAACGTCCCCGAAGATCCCGCGTTGCCAGATGTTCGCGGCCCGCTGTAGCAATGCTGTTTCATAACCCCGAATCGGATGTTGGGCTGACGCAGTCCAACAAACACGGGGTGAAATTTAGAGCCGGAGATAAGGGAAGGTCAAACGTTTGTTTGCCTGGCGGCTGAGGTTCGCTTCGCTCTGTCGATGAACTGTATAGGTACAGCCTGGAGCAGGTCAGGAGAACGGTGAGCCGGGAACAAACAAACAGAGTGTGGATGTTTTTTATTATTATTATTATTTTTATTTTATTTTTTAGCACTGTTGTTTTCCTGATGTTTTGGAAATTTGGGACAGTGGGATATTGTGTTAGCGCCTGTATCCTAGCGTTCCACGTATCGCTTTGCTGGATAATTGAATGAAACGACACACGACTGTCCCGAGTTTTCCTCTTAAATCCAGACGGGGTCATAAATTAGTGCTGAAATCATGTAAAAGTACCTGTTACTCATCTAAACAAATACTGGATGCTTCAAACTCTCTGTGAGCTAAAACGTAAACGTATAAACCCCTTAAAGTTATTAAAAGGATGAAGTAAAAAAGATAGGTGGACGCTGGAAACCGTTAAACCTAACTCTCAAAGGTGAGCTAGCAGGATGATGACTGACGGTACAAGCTAGCCGAGTGCTAATTTTCTGGCTGTGACTGCCGTGGTGAATACCAAGTGTTTGTAGGAACGCTTCAGGTATTCCTCCTAAATCTACAACCTGTTATAAATTAGTAGAAGATTGCGAAATAAAGCCTGGAGAAGACACCGGTCCATCGCTATTAGCTCCTAGAGTTCATTTTCTAATATCTGAGTCTCTTTTAATAAGGATTACTACTTCATGCTGTTATAGGATGGGTAAATTGCGAGCGTAAAGGGATGCATGTGGTCAGCTGTGATACTTAGATAGCGCGTGTTGTGGAATTTCAGCGACGCTCGAATGGTGTTAAGAGGCCCAGTGCGTCGCGAGAGGACATTCCCCAGACCGTTACACCGCCACCACCAGCCTGAAATGTTGACGCATGGATTCATGCTGTTGACGCAGATTTCTGACCCTGCAGCGGAAATCGAGGTTCGTCAGACCACTGTCCGGTTTGGGCGAGTCTGTTCCTGTTCTCGACGGACAGGAGTGGAATCCGACGTGGTCGTCTTCTGCTTTCGTAGCTCGTGCGTTCCGATCATGCTTTTCCGCACACCGCGGTGCTTATCCGCGTTACCGTGTCCTCCATGTCCGCTCGAACCGATCCTGAAAAAAAATGTTCTCCGGCAACGTTGTTCGAAAACCGTCGCGTGCGTGGAAATCCCAGGAGATCGGTCGTTTCCGAAATACTCGTACCGGCCCGTCCGGCGCCAGTTTGGTCGCACTGCCGTCACGTGGATAACCGCGTGAACGGACGTGGCCGGCAGCGTTCCTATTAAAGTGGCCGGCGAGTGTGAAAAGGAAAAAAAAATAAAAAATCATGTGACTGTTTAAAGAGGGATTAGCCCTCTTCGAGAGCTGGGAGAAAAGTCTCATGTGCTCCACTTCCTGAGGCGCAGGATGGCTGCAGGTGGCTGTGGGGTTCAGATTACTTTTCTCTCGGCAGATCAAAAAGGCCGTGCAATCTGAAAATTCCTGCAGATTACTCCTAATTCTTCTGACAGACGGACATATTTAATCCGCAGCAGTCGGGCTGGAAGCGAGCGCTACGACCTGTGAACGAGCAGCTTGAACCGCCACCTGTCAGGACCCCGGTCACATGATGAGACGAGCTACGAGAGAAAACACGCGTGCGGCCATTTTGTCGTAATGCGAATGAAAATGTGAAAAACATGGATGCTGTCAGTTTTCTTTCTGTTACAGCCATGCTTCTCAATGTGCCGTCTGGGGATCTGCGACGCACAGCCAGCGGGTCTATCGAAGCATTATATTGATCATTATCGAGTCCTTATGGATGATCGCCGGCCACGTGATGCGTTCGAATAGGTTTAATCCGGAACGCGCAATTCCCAAATTGGGCAACGTTCGTGGGAGCGCATGGAATTTATTTCAGACTTAAAAGGTCCCTGGCTGTAAAATAAGTTTGAGAACGTCTTTATTCCAGAACTTAGAGTACAGTATAGTGTGGTTCAAAAGTCTTGGGACGCTAGCAAAAAAAAAATAAAAATCTTTTTGGCTTGTCTAATGAAATGATCGTTTAAAAAAAAAAAAAAAAAATCCTTGCTAATTTAATGATCAGCAACCGTTTGGGTGAAAATTCGGTAGTAGGATTTGGTCTTTTAGCTTTAGTTTGTATAAAGCAATCGGGTGTAATACCGAATCCATCGAGTTTCGTCTCGACAAGTGCGTCGACGATAACGAAAAGCTGACCTTTTATACGAAGGTGTTAGCATGATGATGATCACAAATGTGTCCTTAAACACTGAATATGCAAAACATTGAACATTTTCCCAATTTTTAATTTTAAAAAAAAAAAATTCCCAGATTTTCCATATGGTCTCAGAATTTTGGAGCCCGCTATACAAGGCCAAGTTTAATTATTCTTAGTTAGTTACTCGCCTTCTGTCTAAGAAAGTGCCATTTTTGTGAACATATGGATATCGTTTCTAGCATTTAAGTGCATGAGGAAGTAGAGATGAAGTGCTTCTGCAAATGCCCAGCCGGACCAGACAACAGGTGAACAGTTACGGTCTACTGGCAAATCTCACTGATATTCTAACCTATTGCACTTTCCCAGAGAACGGCTCCCCCGTGGACACACATTATTGCATTACAGAGCCCTTTCCCTGCGCTTTGATCCGTTGAATGTGAAGCAGATCTGTGGCAACGGCCTGTACACGGAAAGCTAATGAAAGCAGGCTGACTAAAAGAGAGCTGTCCTGCAAGAAGCCGGGACAATACCCTTCTTTCAGGGTGTTTAGCGGGATCTGGTAGATTCTTGTACTACAGCTATGTGAGTGGTTCTCCAGATTCAGCACCTCCACTTGGCAGAGGACAGCATAACATTCGGAGAGCGCTCGTTTGATCTTAAGGTTGGGATCAAGGTCCGCGATGTGTATCCAATAATGTAATAGCATCTCCGAGCATCTGTTCTTGGTGAAGAAATGGAGGAAGGGAAGGAAGAAAGGTTATAAAAAAAAAAAAAAAAATTTAAAAAAAGGCAGTCACACTAAGTCATTGGTTCTCAAAGGAGGGGTCCATGAAGCATAGCCAGGGGATTCGTGACGTGTGTGTTTTTTTTTTTTTTTAAATTCTGGTACAGTTCTTGGAAATCACAACCCGCTATTATCCAAGGCCACCGCGTTATTACCCTGATCGCGCCCTTGAATTGAATCAGTTTAATACAAAACTCAAGAACTGGATAACAAACCAGCCTGGAAATAACGTCAATTCGGACCTCTTGTGTTCTGTCGGGGATGAGAACCTCGAATGGACAGCCGGAATCTCATCATAAGCAAACGTTATAAATAATGAGCCTGATTATTTCAATAGTCCGTAAAACGATCGTGGATTTTATGTTACAGTGAAGATTAACTTCCCTTCCATTGAAGCACACATTCAGAGGAACCTCTGGTGGACCTGACCTCACACGGATCGTCAGGGATTCACTCGCTGTCGCTGCTAATGTAATTTGTAATGAAAATTTTTTTGTACGATACGACAAGTAGGTCGTATTTTTAATTGATAACCGGCTTGGTCGCTTGGACTTGATGTACTCTGTTGGTGGAAAGTTCAGGAGAAAAAAGCTCTACGGCTCAAATAAATAGCTAGAATATTATTGTACCTGTATAAATAATTAGCCTGATATTTGAATTGTTGGATTATGGTCGTTTGGGGCTTCGGGGGTTTCGTCGGGGTACTTCGGTTTCCTCCCCCAGTCTAAAGACGTGCACTGTAGGCCGATCGTCATCGTAGAATTGTCCCTAGTGTGTGCGATTGTGCCCTGCGATGGGTCGGTACCCTGTCCAGGGTGTCCTCCCGCCTTGTGCCCCGAATCCCTTGGGATAGGCTCCAGGCTCCCCGTGACCCCGTGTTGGATAAGCGGTTCAGATAATGGATGGATGGATTGATTTTATGATCATAAAATAAATCTGAACTGAAAGGGTTTGTGGATTTAGTTTGACAGTTTTCTGGACACAAAAAGTTTGAGACCCTCTGCACTGACTAACTCACACGGTGGTGATGTCCCTCAGAAATAAGTCTGAATTAACCAGCAATTTATTAACGGTGTCCTTGCTTTTAGAAATAATTCTAATTTACCTAGAGAACCGGTGTACCGAGTCGTACCTGCCGAGTCTTGTACCTGAGCCGTGCTTTTGTACTTTCAAAATCTTGAAGGGTTTAAGGAAGACAGATCTTTCACTCTGGTGCTTTAAATCGGTGCCTTCTCCTCTTCAAGTACACAATGGCCATTATGCTGGAAACTTTTCGAACCAGTCGGGCCTGAAGACAACTCCAACTCCAGGCTACAGCACTGCTTTTAAGAAGATTATATCCTCTACCAGGGTTGACAGGAAGTGCAAGAGGAATTGGACTGCTGTGACCAGCAGTCCTGTGACCAAGGAGTGACCACGAATAAAAGAGATGACGAGATTCATAGCGAATGTGAGCGAAGTAAAATGAGCTCTCTTCCACAATTCCTTTTTGTTAAAAATAAATAAATAAATAAATTAAGAAAGGTTAACATGATCACAAATTCAAATACAGTTCCCTTGGTCGGACTATTTGGCAGCGATTGTTGAGGTTTAAAGCAGCATCCAATTACTCGCGGTTAAGCAGAGACTTCGAAAACGGCGGAATTGTGACGGCGTCAAGCCGAGCTTTTATGCGTTTGCATGGAAATAGGTTCTGCTCAGGCGTCTGTTTTTAATGGCGCGTGTTCCTAGGGTGTTTTGGCAGTAAAATAGACCGATTGCAAGTAATTCAGGAGGAAGTGCTGTCCACATTACTAGAGTGACACGCAGAGGATGGGTCTATTAAATAAGATCTTACTCAATAGACGGATAAGAACTGGGAGGTATGAATGGCTCCACACACAAATGAATACAAGGCTATTCCGTTTCAAACTGTCGGGATCCTTTCTTTGAAATAGGCTGGCAGGACGTACCCCGAGGGAAGGTCAGCAAGGCAGGCTGGCACAGTATCCCGTTTAAGTTAAGGCCCATCGGCGAGGTCCGGCAACTTCCGTGCAAGTCGAGGAGCATATGGCGGGCGCGCTTTCCAGGCCAAACATGCCTTTTGTGTTTGAGAGCGGGATGAACTTGTCCGTCTCTATTTCCTGTATCGATAACGCTAGGCTCGATTGCAGTCATGGCTAGGAGGGAATGAGGAAGGGCTATGGATATATGGGAATCCCATCAACAATAGCTACAAAGCCAGGGTACATCTCAGAACTCTGATTGCGAGTACTACCCCACTCGTTTCCTAAAGCACTCATTGTGCAGTGACTGTGCAGAGTTATTTTTTTGATGCCGTAAGCCAGGAAATCCTGGATTGGTGTGCTGGCTTGGCTAACGGTCTATTGTCTAGCCGTGGCTTCAGTGGCTCCATTGAAGATCTCTGTCCAGCTGTAAAATTGGGAGAGATGAGACTTCTACTGAAAACGAGATGCCGCCCCACTGGGTCGGGTCCGGCCCAGCCAAAGACGCAGGCTACGTGGAGGGGGGAGAACCGAGACACGCTGTGTTTGCCATGTTCGCTTCCTGTCACTTCCTTCACAGGATCCCAGCATCCTGCCCTAAACTATTGCGTTTCATGGTGCATTTCCTTGCTCTGGCTACAGACATTCTGCCGTGTTAAACACGGCCGGATTACCATAACGGTCGCTCCAGGAGCCCTGTTAGCACTGGAGACATTTCCTCAGGAAGTGATTTGCCACATAGTCTTTACCTCCTACCAGCTAAGACAGGAGAGAAGAAAAAAAGAAGGACTATATAATTGCACAAGTGAGCACAGACTGGGGGGGAAAAAATACATCTTTTGGTTTTGGAATCCATTTAGTCCATTCAAGAAAGCATGCAGAGAATCCGGTGTCCTCAGCCAGGTGGTTTCTTTTACTGTGGACCGTTTTTAAATCATTTAAGAAGAACAGATTATTCCTGATACATGAGCTAAACAATCTGTTGCTTGTTTCTCCAAGCATGCACGGTCGTGTTCGTCTGTATCGGTCCAAGGTAAACGGTGGGGTTTCTTAATAAAGGTCATTAAAATTGATACGGATCTCCGAACAGAGTGCACATTTTTGCTGCTATTAACTATTCCGAAAGGCAATGGCGGGCAGCCAAGATATTCCTTTAAATGTTTTGGTTTTGTTCATATCAAGTGCACAGATTTGAATTTGTGTTCGCTACTTTAGAAATCCCACCGTTCTGCCTGAAAGTTCTGGATATTACTGTATACCACAGGCCTTTTCTCCTTTCATTTCGCATCACCTAACTTTGATGGTGTCGCGTCCCAGTCCCATCCCCCCACCGTGATCATCACACGGTGACTCTTCATTCAAAATGGCCGCTGTGGACTTTCACAGTATGGGGTTTCCTTGCCTCAGTGTTGAGATGCTTGGCCAAAAGGCACACCTTTCTGTCCACTTGTACAGAGACAAAGGCTTCATTGAGTCTGTCGTGCTTGTCTCCGGGTCTTGACCTGCTGCAGCCCTGAGCCTTGAAAACAACAGCTGTGTTGGAGGGGTTAGGGAGGCTTGGGCCTGTGGCCACGGTCACACATGGGAGGCCTGCTGTTCCTCTGGACACAGCCGTCCACCAACAACAGGAGGTGACAGGCAGCAGCGTTTACTGAATTAACCGTAAGAATGTTTAGATCGGACTGAGACCGAATATGCGCCGTAGTGGTTTTCCAGAATATTTCGATAAATTGTCCGTGTCGTCGTTCCTGATTGCCTGCCATTTTTACAAGTACGAAATACATTTAATCATTTGGAACAAAACAAATCTTGTTTTTGAGACTAATATGCAGAATAATAATAAACTATTGTGATAATATTCAGGGTACTTTAGAGAGAGAGTCTTCTTCTTCTTCTTCTTCTTCTCGCTCTCTCTCACACACGTGCAGAGCCTCATTGCCACAGTCTAAGCTTAAAGATATTTTCAGCTGTCAGTGCTGGCAGAATAAGTGTGTCTTTGTTTCCCGAGTGCGGTGAAAGGACTGGTTTGAGCCTCGGCCGGCCTTTCCACCCCTCCCAACTTCTCAGTCCTGTGACGTGAGGTCACTACTATCCCTTACCTGAATCGAGGGCCTTTGTTAGGCTACGCTACCTCTCTAGGAACACAGAGGGAGGCCTGCAACAGGATCTCAAAGTTCCTCCGGTATGGGTTTTGCCAAGCTGTTTTCTCTGTCAACACAACACTTGAGAGAGTGAAGGGGTAAAGTACCTTCGGTATTATGCTGATATGGGAGGGCAAGTACAATTTAATCCTCCACAGCCTCCTGCGTAGAGGGAGCGTAGTTCCTTCATTCATCTTTAGTAAGGGCTTTATCACATGAACACTGGGGCAAAACATGTCAATCTGAATGGCATGCCATGGCACACTTATTCACACCTAGGGGCGGTTTATTGTAGCGAATCTACAGTGAATACCAGCATGTTTCTGAGAGATGGGAGGAAACCAAAGAACCCAGGGGAAACCCACACAGAACACGGGCAGTAACCAAGCTCGATCGATCCGGAGACCCTGGAGCTGTGAGACTATTTGAGCACTTTTGTACTTATCTCTTTGTTTTGCTATGCTTCTCCTCTCAGATTGCGGTCAGAGATGCTTTTCTGCTCACCAGAGTTGTAAAGTTGTACAGTTTGTTTAAAAAAATTTTTTAAAAAAAGAAAGTTGTATCTTGAACTTATTCTCCTCTGATGTTTTTTTTGTCTTTCTGCACCATTCTGTGTAAACTCTAGAGCAGTGGTTACCAACCCTGTTCCTGGGGATTTACCATCCTGAGGGCTTTAACTCCAACCATAATCTTGCCCACCTGACCATCTAATCACTGCCTTAAGAAGTTCTTGATCGACTAAAACAGGCGTGTTAGATTTTGGTTGGAGAGGAAACCTGCAGGAAGGTTGATCTCAAGGACGAAGGTTGGTGTCGACTGCTCTAGAGACCGCTGTGTGGGAAAAATCGTAGGAGATCGGAACTTTCTGAAGTTCTCAAACCAGCCTGACCACGGTCAAAGTCACCAAGATACACGTTTGATGTGAACAATTGATTGGTTAATTACATGAACGACCAGGTGTGTAGGTGTTCCTAATAAAGCGGTCAGTGAGTGTATGGTTAGATCTGATAAATTATTTCTTTAGGTGAGGCAGCTGTTTTTCTTTTTAATTCCTTGCCACAATGGTGTTCACATGATGAAGAAGAAGAAGAAGAAGAAGAAGAAGAAGAAGAAGAAGAAGAAGAAGAAAAAAATGCCATTGCTTGTTGATTTTGTTTTTATTAACAACTTGTGGTCCAGTCAATAGACAACTGGAATTCTTACTGTAATATTCCACAGGTAAATAAATATATGTAGTGTAAGGCATGTAAGAACACTGATTTATTCATAACAGAAATATCCTTCGCAGAGGTATGACTTCTGTCCAGAAGTAACACAGCCATCAGTGTGTTATGAGTAATTTTTTTTTTTTTAAAAAGAGAGAGAGAGAGATGGTATTCTGATCCAGATAGTTGATATTAAATCAAGAAAATCCAAATGATTGACATTATTTCATCCTAATGGCCTACTTGTTCTATATATTTAGAGTAAACAGAACGGCTGGAAGAAATATTAAACAAAAAAAAAATAAATCAACTTAAGTTGAAGTATGTTAAAAAAGTATTTAAAGTGGAAAAAGTACATTTATTTATTTACCTGAAATCAGAAATCAGGATTTTTCTTCTTTCTTTAACCCAGTCTCATTCTTGCCAGTTCTAACAAAATGCATGAGACACTTGGTATAAAAAGTTACGGTAAGAGATTAGGGGTCGGGGTGTGGTTAGCGTTCTGATCATTTCTTAATCCGGAATTTGAATACATTCCAACCACACTGTTGCGCTAGGGAGAGCAAACGATCCTAATGGGCAGTGCGTGCACAGAGATGATTGGGTTTTTTGTTTTCGAGACAAATTGGTAAGCTGGAGGTGTTCGCTCTAGTTAATAAATAAAGTTAAAATGCACAGAAATGGGATTGGGATTGGATTGAAAGGCAGGAGATTGGGATTGGATTGGAAAGCAGGAAAATGTGATTGGGATTGGACTGGAAGGCAGGAAAATGTGATTGGGATTTGGTTGGAAGGCAGGAGATTGGGATTGGAAGGCAGGAAAATGGGATTGGGATTGGATTGAAAGGCAGGAGATTGGGATTGGACTGGAAGGCAGGAAAATGGGGTTGGGATTGGACTGGAATGCAGGAAAATGGGATTGGGATTGGACTGGAAGGCAGGAAAATGGGATTGGGATTGGATTGAAAGGCAGGAGATTGGGATTGGGCTGGAAGGCAGGAAAATGGGATTGGGATTGGATTGAAAGGCAGGAGATTGGGATTGGATTGGAAAGCAGGAAAATGGGATTGGGATTGGACTGGAAGGCAGGAAAATGTGATTGGGATTGGATTGAAAGGCAGGAAAATGGGATTGGGATTGGACTGAAATGCAGGAAAATGGGATTGGGATTGGATTGAACGGCAGGAGATTGGGATTGGACTGGAAGGCAGGAAAATGGGATTGGGATTGGATTGAAAGGCATGAAAATGGGATTGGGATTGGACTGGAAGGCAGGAAAATGGGATTGGGATTAGATCGAAAGGCAGGACATTGGGATTGGACTGGAAGGCAGGAAAACGGAAAACCATACGTATTGGAGCCATGGTGTTTATATAATCTAAGTAAAAAATGGAAGAAGTCA
>NC_030433.2:22663898-22666398 GCF_001660625.3 Ictalurus punctatus
GTTATGGGCCTTATTTTCCCGGAGTGATGTTGAGTGTCGGATTTTTAGGGCCGTGTGCTAACCCGTGACGTCTATCGTCATTTGGTAACGAAGCGGATAATTTTTCAAGCCGGTTTTCCACGTATATTTCTATTCAGTCGTGATATCGCTCGTGATTATGGTGTAACCCTAACCCCCCTAACTCGCCCCAGGTCGGAAGTAAACACTCTGAACTGAATTTCCCAATGTTCTCCGAGGCCCAGGCAGGAGCAATGTCCTCTTTCGACTTACCACTGGCAGGAATCCTACGCAATCTGAGCTGCGATGCGTGTTATCAGCTGTGTACACAAGAGCTGCACATTACATTTCTTCCTGCTTTCGGGGCTTTGCGGTGAAACGGGATCGTGATTGATAGCACGATGCCGTAATCTTAATTGGAACGGAAACGGGAAAAGCGAGCAGCTGATGTAATGTGATGTGATGTCGTAATCGGCCCTGGCGAGTCGAGTCCAGATAAACACGCTGGATCCTTGAGATAACCTCGGCCGCCGATAGAGTACCCACTCGGACAGGATGTGAGCAACACAAACAGAGAAACGTGGAGGATATCAGGAACCGCCGCGAGCCGAGAGTCGGCCCGTACGGAATTCGTGACTGATCGACGTCGGTACCGGAGTTTCGCTGAGCTCTGCAAGTTATTACCCGAGCCCAAGTGAAAACAATTTCCAGCACGTGAAGCGTAGATGGCTGAAACGATTTCCTCTAACCACAGACTTCCTTACAAGTGCATACAAGATTGATTTTAGTCAGGTGTGCTGTATCATTTCCCCTACCAACTTCACACGCTATTAACTTTATGCTAATGACCGTATGAGCTCTTGTCTTGGAGGGACATTTCCGAAGCGGTGCGTGAACAAACTGCAATAATATAATAATAAAAACCGCCTGGTGGTCATGCTTCAACCTGGAAGCTCACTACCGACTAGCAGAACAAAAAGGAGACAATAAACACTCGATGATGATCACTTATCGGTGATGTCACCGCTTGAAAACGGCTTACTTGGTAGATAATATTTCTATAGGGATTGACCGATCAGATTTGACGTCTGTAGAATCCTTCATTCTCCGAGCTTGAGTCTTGCATGAAGGACCGATCATTCCAACGTCGACTGAACACGCACGTCCATGAACAGCCCCCTCTGGCCTGACTTAAACAAGCCCATAAAAGGATTTACTGTATGTTCTTATTGGTCTACTGTTGGTCAGTGAAGCTCTGCTGTGTGTTGACCCCTAATTACATGTCTCTATAGGTTTATATTAAGCTTTACATTTTCTCTAGACTCGCTAAAACCTCCATAATCCCTGGTTCGATCCCGAGCATGGAATTTCTGCGCGCGTGTGTGTGTGTGTGTGTGTGTGTGTGTGTGTGTGTGAGGTTTCCTCTGGGTTCTCTAGTTTTTTTTGTTGTTGTTTTTTAAGCATGTTATGGCTTCAGGCTCTGTTTTATTCTCGTACACTTTTTTCTTTTTTTCTTTCTTTTCTCTAAAGTGTTTAATACAGTTATTTTAACCCACACGTAGTGGCATTGAAACGGACGCTAGGAATCCGTCCCTGGATTATCTATTATCTGTTATATTTTTACATTCAGAAAGCTGTGTTTACATGCGCTAGGTTTGTAAGATAGCTGTGTCTGGTTTTGAAGGTAAATAAGAGATAGGGAATCACTCAACATTAAGTGGTGCTGATAAGTGTGTGCTCGAGTGATAACACCCAAGGTACGATTTGGACACGTGTATAAAAGTACACTAATGTTATAAGGACTTAATAAAAACTTGGTGTGAAAGCTAAGCAATACTACTACTACTATCGTGTGACGTAGACCCTTAAGCACTTAGCTGCATGTTGTAGCACATAATCCACATAAATAAATAAAAAGAATTAACGATTAACATGGGCAAGTACTTTAAATTATCCTTTATTTAATATAAAACAACACAATAAACAAATAAATTAGATATTTCTAAAATAATTCTCTCAAGGGAAAATGCATAAGAACATTGTTGATCGCTATAAATTTTTATACGGAGTACATAAATGGAATGTCATGCAGTTCGTTATTTTCCTTCTGATTTCTTCATCCTAAAGAATACGGGGTTTTTTTGGGGGGGTTTTTTTTAAGGCCACGGGACGGGACGATGTGAGGTGGTTGTTTTTTGTTTTGTTTTTTGTTTTTTTCCAGTTCAAGCTGCACTATTAGGTACGTTTGGGCCCCAATCACAGCTCGTATGAAGTAATGAGATTTTTCACTCCCGCATATAAAAGAGTAAGGACTGTCTGGTCGACTCATCTCATTCTAATGCGCGCACGGAGGGCCGAATGTTCCCGGAGGGATTCGGAGGAGCATCTCTGGCTGGGCATTAAAAGCGACGAGTAAATTAACTTGAGAAAGCTGCCTTATCAGCTTGCGGGTGAGGCCTCGCATTCCCTGAAGAACACCGCAGAGTTTGCTCAGAAAGGGCGC